>NC_092629.1:27118274-27130774 GCF_039555335.1 Amphiura filiformis
TAGGGATGATGCTGTGGATCACGAAATGCCCTTTTAACTAAAACCTGCAGTCAGTGCAGTGTAGTATTTGTGACGTGGTATATCGAAAGCAGACACTTTTGGGCAGGATCGTAAATGGAGAAATAGCCAAAAAATCTACCCGGGGTGATTTTTTCACGATTTGGGTTTATGATGTTATTAATGTTTAAAATATTGTCTGATCGTTTCAGACCGGAATATAACTGGCATGTTGTATTTTTGAGACATTTTTCAAGGTAATTCCTATACTCTCAACATTGTCAATAATATTTTTAAAGGCAGCTTATCTATTATTAATATTAAAGGCCCATTCAGTGATTTGCTCATCCGGACGATCGTAAAAATCATCAAAATTTTGGTACCGTACCTTTGTTATTACATAGATGTGCTAAGTCTGCGAATGGTTCAGCCAAAAGCCGTGTAGGCCTATTTAAGACAAAATAAGACATTTTACACGAATCTGTATTTTTAGATACTGACAGTATCTAAAATTAGCTACAAGTATTTGAATGGCGGGGCTTGAACTTCGTCAGTACTGCTGTTTTCTTCATTTTTTGCCAAATTTGGCATTTCAAAAATACCAAATGACAATTTGAATGACTTAGGCCTATCCTTCTCTTTTAAGCAATTTATATTTTTAAAGGCAGCTTATCTATTATTAATATTAAAGGCCCATTCAGTGATTTGCTCATCCGGACGATCGTAAAAATCATCAAAATTTTGGTACCGTACCTTTGTTATTACATAGATGTGCTAAGTCTGCGAATGGTTCAGCCAAAAGCCGTGTAGGCCTATTTAAGACAAAATAAGACATTTTACACGAATCTGTATTTTTAGATACTGACAGTATCAAAAATACCAAATGACAATTTGAATGACTTAGGCCTATCCTTCTCTTTTAAGCAATTTATAAACAATTTTAATTTTTTACTCTTGCACTGGGATCACTGAATGGGTCTTTAAGAAATGTGGCGTATCATGTCAAAAACAGACATCTTTTGGACAGCTTATAAATTTGGAGGCTTTCACATAAAGAGCTATTTTGCTCCACAACGCCGTTTTCCCCAATAAAATCGGACATTCCTAAGCGAAGAAATTGAGTTCGTAAGTTATGGTATTAAAAATTGAAAATTGAAATATCGTGGGTAAAAAGCTGAAAAGACAAATAAAACCAGAACAGAACAATTTAGAGAACAATAATGAATTAATAATAATGAACAATAATGAATTAAAGAGTTGACAGGAGATTAGGAGTTAATGTTTTCTGCAGTTTCAGTGTACATCTTCTCACCGTTGATGGTTTGGTGGACTGTCATGTAACATGGATGTAGTAAGCCGTGATCCTAAAAATGCCTTTCACATTGACCAAAACTAATTACAAGACCTCTTCTACATTGAGGCTGGCTTTCCCTTTTAAAGGGAATTTTTATTACATTTTACCGCGTTCGAGCTGAGCAACCTCACAAATTCCTTAGGGCATTCGCTACAACACGTTCAACTCCGTCCTATATTTCTCTGTGACGGTCAGGGTCAGCGAGTTATTAAAAAACTTGATTCGCAAACCATTATGACAAGCAAAAGAGCATTCAGAGTTCACTCGTCTCCAAACAGAAGCTGTGATGTATGCATGTAGCATGTACTTTCCTCAGATGATGTGTGTGCTTTGTAATTAGTCTTTATTGGTTGTGCAAAAGTTGGTATAATACAAAGAACTCGAAGCCAAAATATTTTCGGTACAATTCAATTAAGGGATCTAAAATGAGCGTTTATTGCGTTTCGACAGTATTTTTTTGTGGGACATGAGAGCACCGCAGACCTATCGAATTGCATTCTGAATACGAAGCATATCTTTCTGATATCAAATAATTTTCATTTTTTGAAATTCACAATATAATACAAATTTTATGACAAATTATAAAAATTTGATATTTTTCAAATTTTTGATATATAACAGTACTCGAAGTAAATTAAATAAATCTAATGACACATTCTTAAAGTGTATGTAATAGGGAGGAAAAGCCGACGGTCAATTGAAAATTTTGACCTTTCATATTGAAGATATGGATTTTTTCCCAAAAAGACCTAATTTTTTTTGGTGTTTTGGGGAAAAAATCCATATCTTCAATACGAAAGGTCAAAATTTTCAATTGATCGTCGGCTTTTTCATCCCACCTACATACACTTTAAGTATAAATCATCAGATTTATAAAGTTTACTTCAAGTACTGTTAAATACCAAAAATATCATTTTTTAATGATTTGCCATAAAATGTGTATTAAATTGCGAATTTCAAAAAATCAAAATTATTTGATATCAGAATGACATTCTTCGTATTCAGAATGCAATTCGATATGTCTGATGTGCTCTAATGTCCCACAATAAATACTGTCCAAACGTTCATACCCCAGCCCTTAAGAAACGCAATATTTGAAAAAGTCAGATGAAGACAAAAAGATAAATTAAATATTTTTGTATTTCTTGTTTCGTCATAATTATAATATCGTGTATTATACAATTTTGACGGCACAATTTTAGACGGTAATTGTTTAATTTTATCCATAAATCAGTAGCACGTGATCGGGTGTAAGTTAGTGCTAAAATATAAAATGAGCGAGTATAGGAAGAGCGAGGTATTAATTATCTAAAACATGCTCTGTGAATCTGCCGGAAAATTAGATATCTGCACTAAAAATTGAAACTGGCTTAAATTATTGGGTTTGCTCTGATTATGGTGTCAAACATATTATATTATAATGATTTCATCATTTTAATCCTAAAATATCGATAAACTACCTCATTCGTTGTTATTAAACAACTTCATTTTACATTTATGACGATAAGTTGATTATGAACATTTTTCAGTTCATGATTCGATAAAACGAATTCATAATAAAATAAATATCGATGTTGTTAACATTATCAGAATAAATCAATCATAAAACTGTGACAAAATTTGACGAACGGAAAACAACTGGATCTCATGCTCCGATTGAATTTAGGGCTAAATCCGTTGGCAGATTGGTACATGAATATGCAAGCGGTTATCTCAAATCGCCTTTTTAAAAATTCACGTTTTTCTCATTTTTTTCATCTTGTATTTTGGCATGTTTATCATGAGTCAGCTATCTGTGTTAGTTATATGGGGTTGGAGGCTAAAGGTCTTTGCAATACACGTTAATAATCAAGGAGTCTTAACCCTTATGAAGGATACGAATCAAAGATATGTCACCTAGAAAATTTTTTTTTAAGTCTAATTTTTTTTATAGAAAATCGCATTTTTGTCACCATATTTTGTATCTCAATGAAAAATGGGGCATAATGAGTACAAACAAGCCTAGTATCGGGTCTGTGGTTCTTGAGAAGACGATTGCAAATATGAGGGAAATCATAGACATCTGCGACATGGTGAATTGTACAAGTGAATGTAATGTATTAATAGCCTTAGAGCAAGAATCGGCTTTCAATTCTACCAAAGAAGCGCTGCAAAAACGACGCAATCAGAAACTCAAAGATGACAACACAGTTTAAAAGAGAGAGCACATCTTTTTAAAATTCTGTTTTTCAAAAAATCACACACGCCTCCGGAGAAACATGCTCCTAATTTTAACATCATGCTACAGCCAAAGTTCTTGACTTGAGGCACATGAATGAGGATATAAACTTTTAAGAGAAGGACAAAAAAAGCAGTACGATTTTTTATGATGGTAGTTTGTTGTAAAGAGATCGTTTTCACCAACAAGGTCTTTTGCTGCGTTCAGAGTTGGGGCACTGGTGAAAACAATTAAAAGTGGGTCGAATGGTGAACTCTGAAATGCGCATGGTTAATTGGAACCGAGTGATGGCGTACTGCAAGTTTAGCGGTGGACGGTTTGACGGATTTTGTTTTGGAGGTGGGAAAGTTTGGTGAATTTAGGTTCGTATTTCCATTGGCGGTTGGGTAAGTATAAGCCGGGCTAGAATTGTGAATGGAACGATGAAAACTTTACTTAAGTTAAGCGCTTGCTGTTATACATGCGAACATAAACAGAACGAACCGACCGGATTTCCAGTTTTAATCCAAAATTCAAAGAAACAGAAAAAGAGCTTTTGTCCTGCATGCATTTCAATGCGGTAGAATACGTATTTCTCCTCCTTTTCAATTCTTTTCTTTATTAAAGGGTTCCACTTTGAAAACCAAAATGACTGTAATCGTGTCGCTCCCCATCTGTTTTTTAAATGAGAAAACGTGGACTCTGTTTTATAGACCATAAAAATGAACAAACGAATTATTAAAAATGGTGTCAACTGAATTTTTTAAAGCAATTTAACGATGATACGAAATTAATTGTGTTGGATACTTCGTAAAGCAGAACCCTTTAAAATATTTTAGTAATTGGTTCTTGGTTCAGGAATTGGTCTAAATGAAACTTCACCAGGCCAGGTGTTCAACTGTCTGCCGAAACAGGCACTCCACTTTGACAAGAATTTTCTGACGAAATAACTAAATTCAGTCACAAAATACAGTATAGTACTATAGTTAATACAAAATGCTGGTATTTTAGTTCTCTGTTATTAATTGAAGCCATTATAGGATATTAATAACCATGATGAATAACGAGTTTTTAATTGATGGCTATTCCTTTGCATATCGGTGTGGGCGTGTGGTATTGTCGGTACTTTTAAACAAAAAATAAGATCCTGAAATACCAGTGAATAGTGGCGTTCTGATACGATTCTAAGTAATTAATTAATTAAGAAAGAAAGAAAGAAAGAAAGAAAGAACGGAAAGAAGAAAGAAAGACTAAAGAAAGAAAGAAAGAAAGAAAGATTGAACGAAAGAAAGAAAGAAAGAAAGAAAGAAAGAAAGATAGAAAGAAAGGAAAGAAAGAAAGAGAAAGGAAAGAAGAAAGAAAGACTAAAGAAAGAAAGAAAGATTGAACGAAAGAAAGAAAGATTGAACGAAAGAAAGAAAGAAAGAAAGGAAGAAAGAGAGAAAGAAAGAAGGAAAGAAAGCATCATAACAAACAAACAGTAAACAATGCCCATCTATTTCGTTGTACTCGACTCATCTCATCACGAAAATGCTCTTACTATCAAACATTCTAGTACATTAAGTAAAATGCGAACACGTCAAGCACGTTCGTCATGCAGTTAGTGAAGCTATATACATTATATAGGTATAAATATACCTTTAGTTTTTCAACAAATAAAAAATTGACAATAGTCCATCAATTATTCAACTAGAAATGACATGTTACGGTACACGTCAGCGTTGAATATCCTGTAATTGGCAATCACGAGGTAAAGTCGGGCCCTATGTAGAAATCCTTTTAGCCTCCCTTTCCCCATGCCGTTAATATTAGGTTTCGCTATACAAAACCGGGCAATATCATGAATCTTTCAAATATATATAGGACTGCTTCAAGAACCACTGAACCAATACTAGGCTTGTTTGTACTCATTTGAATGCATTTTTCGTGTAGATTTCAAATATGATAGTTAAAATTTAAATTATAAAAAAAATGAACATTTTTGAAATATTTTTTGTAACCTATGTCACCACGAAGAGAGTTATTTTCCCCGATTCGTAAACATTATACCCATAACATCTCCCAATTTTCTTTTTTCGATATATATTTTCTCATCTCTCAACTGAAAAACATGGATATCTAAAACACATATCAAAAATTTAGCTCTCTAAATCATTTTTCTATAAAATAATAATTATTTTGAGATCTAAAGCTCAATCCGATTCATTCCTATGTAGAAAGGTCAATCGGGAGTTCTAGCTATAGAAGTAGGCCGGGTTATAGAAAGGACTTTCTCGCAATGCACGACCCACGCGATCTGTAACAATATTGTGATTTTGATTTTTCAATATAACTGGTCTGTCATCGAAGCCTTCTTGGTCAGGGAGGCAGGTATGAGCAAAACCGATTTTTAAGTTGTCATAGGCCTACATCGGCCTTTTAACCACACGGGTGTCGACTGCAGACGACAAGTTAAAAAAAACATTCAAAATTCAAAAATTTTATAATTGAAAATTTTTATGACGATATTTGGAATCAGCATGTAAAATGCATTAAAATGAGTACAAACAAGCCTAGTATTGGTTCAGTAGTTCCTAAGATAGCTCTTGATATTTTGAGAAATATCTCAAAACTTGGCCTTTTATATGTTGAAGCCTAGCGCGCAGAGCTTTAATCATATTAATCATTATATATTCATAGAATTTTGATTCTAATACCAGGGTTGAAGAAGGTGTCAGAGTCTAATAGTTGTATTTATATCTACGTGTTTGGGAGATAATGTTGCCGGGTGGTGAAAGCAACTTAAGGTAGCGATGGCAGGGGGATCACTGCCATTTTTTTTAATCATGAGGACTCTCATTTTGCTATACCACCACAAAACATTTAGGA
Organism: Amphiura filiformis; assembly: GCF_039555335.1. Lineage (NCBI taxonomy): Eukaryota > Metazoa > Echinodermata > Ophiuroidea > Amphilepidida > Amphiuridae > Amphiura > Amphiura filiformis. The sequence goes on from NC_092629.1 coordinate 27,124,691, forward strand.
AGTACGCTTTTACATGAACTCTTAGAAAAAAAAGTTATTTTCTTGAAAATAAAATTGAAAGAACCCCAACATGGTTATTTCTGACAGTTGCAGAACCTTTTAAAGTCCAAAAATGTTCTTTCTTCGTAGAACCATGTAGATTCTATATATATACAGGACTGCTCAAGAATGTTTTTAGGTTCTATACTAGAACCATCACTTTAAAAGTGTATTGTTTTAATGGACCCTCAAGTGAAAATCCTGCCATAAAAAAGTGTGTGAAAGCACTTTTGTTTTACGGTTTAGTTTTTGCTTGTTTCTTTAGTTTGTTTGTGTTTATATTATTTATGTTTTTTACGGTTTGTTTTGGGCGCTATAGAACTTATTTCGGTTCTATATACATGATATACCTATGTATCACATTTGGAATTCTAAAAAGGGCCATGACATCATTCTGATTTTAAAATAGGGTTAAAAACGATTTTCACAATAGTAAACATGTCCTTGTATATAGAACCAAAAAGTTCATAAATTCTGGTGAAAATTCGTATCCTACAGTTTGTTAGACGAGTCATGGGACATCATGGAAAAATGTTTACTTCAAATGATTTTATTAAATTACCATCCGCGGTGGCCGAGCGGAACAGGCTCCGACTCATAATCGGAATGTTGCGGGTTCGAGCCCCGGCGACGCCATCGTGTTGTGCCCTTGAGTAAAGCACTTTATCTCGATTTCTCCTCTCCACCCAGGTGTATATAAATGGGTACCGGTATTCTTAAATGCGGGGAAGGTAACAGACTCGCTGTGGAGGAGGTGTAGCGATCCCCTTATAGCAACATTAGGCCTACATGGAGGAGTCAATGAAAGAGAGATGGGCACTCCGATCACTGTTCATACAGGATCGTCCCCTTTACCTTTACCTTAAACCAAACTAGTATATAATTAATAAAATCTATAACGTGTCTATTGTTATAATTTCTTTTAAAATAACGTGTTCGACAATGGTCAAGGCAAGCATATGCAATTCATGAAATTGTTTTTCCAAGGTATATTTTACCATGTTTTTTTTTTCAGGAACAGACGCACGGCGCGGTGGTACGATTACGAAGACTGCCCTCTCAGAAAAATGATGTCCTGAAAATCGGACGGTGAGACTGTACACGTAAAGCAGCTAAGAAAGCTTAGGAAAATAAGTTTTAATTATACCTTTAATCTACATTATTTAAATTTCTTAAGAAGCTGAGCCCATTATTGTTCATTTTGTATGTTAATGATATCATAAATACTTCCACCATTCTAAAATTTGTCTTGTTTGCCGATGATACTACTATAACTTATTCACATAAGGACATTGTGTCCAAATACGATCTTATCAACAATGAATTAAAAGAAGTAAATAATTGGTTTAAGGCTAATAAGCTATCAGTGAATGCAAGCAAGACTAATTATATGGTGCTTGGTACAAATCACAAAACATCACACGTATTGTACAATGTTACTAAAAATATTATATTAGATAATGTAATCCTGGAAAGGTTGAATAAGACCAAATTTCTTGGAGTGACAATTGATGAGAATTTAACTTGGAAATTTCATATTACCAACATCTCAAAGAATATATCTAGAGGTGTTGGTGTAATAAACCAACTGAAACATTTTGTCCCCGAGCGAATAATGTATTCACTATATTGTACTTTAATACTTCCTTACATAAACTATGGTATCTTAGCATGGGGAAATACTTGTCAAAATATTTGGAAAAGATTTTCAAACTTCAAAAAAAGCCCTTAGAATGATATCGAATAGTCACTTTTTATGTTACTCAGCCCCTATTTTCAAGAATTACAATTTGCTTAATGTTTATGATAGTTATGATCTCGAACTAAGCACTTTTATGTACAAGTATAATACCAATCAGTTACCAAAGGCCTTCAATAGTTATTTTGTTGAGCAGAGGAATCACCTCAGGTATCACACAAGAAACGCTGAAGATTACAAGATCTGTCTTACAAAAACAGAGTTTGCTAACAAAACAATAAGAACCGCCGGGCCAAGAAAATGGCATTCGATTGACAGATGCGCCAAAACGGCTACATCAGTAAAACTCTTTAGATCCCAAATTAAAACAAACCTTATAGAAATGTACACTTAATACCTCTTAGTTTGGATTTACTTATTTTTATTTTTCTCTCTTTTAAAATTGATTAAAATTAACTGATCTCTTAGCATTTATACTATATTCACAAAATGTCAGCTTTCTTGTGCGATATACGTACGTGAGCAAATGTTATGAAATCCTAATTTATATTCTGCATGTTCTTTATTCATCATTTTTTTCCTGCTTAGTTCGTTCTACATGAATGTATGAAAGAGGGTGGGGGGGGTGTTTGTATGTATGAAATTGTATTTTATTAGACAAATTAAGAAACTTAGGCTAAGGTTAAGGGGGTGCTTGTTCAGGCCTTTTTGGCCTTCTGAGCATCTCCCCATTCAAATGTGTTGTTTTGCTGTTATTGTATTGTTGTATTTTGAATGAAATAAAGATTGATTGATTGATTGATTGAGTTTATGTTATGATTCGCAAGTGCAGTAAATTATAAACGTTAGCTTTACGGATTTCCTCTATTTTCATAAGCGTTATTAATTCATAATAACTTTAACCTCTGATAAGACACAAACTATAAACACAAACCTATTGATGGTTTTTGGCTGGTAAAATCCTACTGCTATATTATATGGGTGGTTCGGTTTTTTATTTAACTTTGTCTTCTTGGGGGTGTGTGGATAATTTCTGGAATAGCCCAATGGTTTATATTGACACGAGTGCAGTACACTCTAAAAAAATTAAGGTTCTAGAAAGAACCTTTTTTGTCCTCTCAGGAGAACCCTCCCTCTTGAACCTCTAAAAGGTTCTTTAATTTCGGAGAACCCTTAAAGGTTCTCTAAAGAACCGAAACGGTTCTGTATCACATTTTTGGGGCCATTTCCGATGGGTTTGGAACCAATTTTGGTTCTTTAGAGAACCTCTAAGGGTTCTCCAGAAAGGATAACTTTAGAACCTTTTTAGAACCTTTATTTCTGAGAGTGTATAACGACATCCAACCAAGGCCTAAGTTGTACAACCTCCGTCAGAATAAACAAAAAAGTGAACTGAACATTTCACTATTTTGGGCACAAATTGCCGAATTCGATGTAAATTTTCAGATGTCTGCGATGGCCGAGCGTTCCGTTCGCAAGGTCCAGTGAATGTGAACGTTCCAAATTCATTTTGTTGGCACCGACTCAAAGATCGTGTGAATTTGAATGTACCAAATTCAGTTTGTGGGCACCAACTCGAAGGTCCTGTGGATCATGATACCAAATTCATTCAGTTGGCACCAACTCGAAGATCGTGTGAATTTGAACTTATCAAATTCAATTTGTGGGCTCCATCTCGAAGATTGTGTGAATTTGAACGTTCCAAATTCAATTTATGGGCACCAACTCGAAGGTCGTGTGAATTTGAACTTACCAAATTCAATTTGCGGGCACCAACTCGAAGGTCCTGTGGATCATGATTTGAACGTACCAAATTCATTTTGTGGGCACCAACTCGAAGATCATGTGAATTTGAACGTACCAAATTCATTTTGTGGGCACCAACTCGAAGATCATGTGAATTTGAACGTACCAAATTCATTTTGTGGGCACCAACTCGAAGGTCGTGTGAATTTGAACGTACGGCAGATTCATTTTTGTGGGCACCAACTCGAAGATCGTGTGAATTTGAACGTTCGGCAAATTCATTTTGTGGGCACCAACTCGAAGATCATGTGAATTTGAACGTACCAAATTCATTTTGTGAGCTCCAACTCGAAGGTCATGTGAAATTTAACGTACCAAATTCATTTTGTGGGCATTAACTCGAAGATCTTGTGAATATGAACGTAGGTCTACCAAATTTAATTTGTGTGCTCCATCTCGAAGATCATGTGAAATTGAACGTACCAAATTCAATTTGTGGGCACCCACAAGAAGGTCGTGTGAATTTGAACTTACCAAATTCAATTTGTGGGCACCAACTCGAAGGTCCTGTGGATCATGATTTGAACGTACCAAATTCATTTTGTGGGCACCAACTCGAAGATCGTGTGAATTTGAACGCACCAAATTCAGTTTGTGGGCACTAACTCGAAGGTCCTGTGGATCATGATACCAAATTCATTTTGTGGGCACCATCTCGAAGATCGTGTGAATTTGAACGTATCAAATTCAATTTGTGGGCACCCACTCGAAGGTCGTGTGAATTTGAACTTACCAAATTCAATTTGCGGGCACCAACTCGAAGGACCTGTGGATCTTGATTTGAACGTAACAAATTCATTTTGTTGGCACCATCTCGAAGATCATGTGAAATTGAACGTACCAAATTCATTTTGTGGGGACGAACTCGAAGATCATGTGAATTTGAACGTACCAAATTCATTTTGTAGGCATAAACTCGAAGGTCGTGTGAATTTGAACGTACCAAGTTCATTTTGTGGGCACCAACTTGACCGTTTTACAAAATTAACAAGGAAACAAACAAACACACAAACAAACAATAATGAATAAAAGCAGTATCATTTACACCCATGCAACTTATGCACCCCTGGCATCGAGCATATCAAGATCAATAGCACAAAACTAGAACACTACGAAGTAAGTCGATTCAACATTTGACTTCTTGTAAAGCGTCCTACAAAAATGATACCCGATATATCATATCTATTTATCACTAAATTAATTATTTACAAACAACGTTGAGACCTAATATGTCTATATATCTATCTATATATCTATATGTCTATTACAATATTATCCACTGGTTTTCATTATTGAGTGTAGTATACATCATTTTTTATATTATGACCAAATAATGTTGATTGATTGAGTTTGAATCTGCTTTTTATAGTTCAATCGCTGAGCGACAAACAACTTTAGTTTGACCAATTATAATTCGTATTTTATATATATCACATAAGAAAGAACTATCTCCTATATAATTGGTCTATTTACAGAAGACCAGCCATCAACGAACGACTGACACTGCATCAGAAATTGGACGTAAATTAGATAATTATAGAAACTATATACATGTACTTCACAAGACAGAACCGTTTCATACTTTCAGTCGTTCGTCGCTTACATTTGCAGGTATTCACAAATGTTCATCAATTTTCTTCTGCTCTTTATAGTGCCGAGTTTTTAATTACACAATTGATTTTATCATGACATTATTTTGCTACACACCTATCGGAACAAACGCGGCAAATTCATTTCTTGGGAAATCGTACCCCATTGGGCTATTCCAGTTGAAATCCACACTACCCGTGGAAGATTTTGAAAATATCTTCCACGGGAGGAGTATGTTTTTCAAATGTAATTGGTCAGAGTTATTCATATTGAAACCCCCTGTATTATAGCTTTACCTAAATCTTCCACAACTGGAGTGAGTATTTCGAATGGAAGTTACCCAATTGTCTAGTCTATTCAAAACTTATACTCCCTCTGTGGAAGTCTTCATCTAAATCTTCTACAGGGGGAGTGTATATTTTAAATGGAATAGTCCATTGTAGCTAGAGCTACTACCTGGCTCTTCCAATACCGATACCACGAGAAGTACGGGGTTTCGAACAGCATTTCACCCTAAATTGGAAGGTATATATTTTCCTATAATAAAAATTAAGAATGACGTTCTATTTTTAGAACTTTATGATGTTCAATTTGAACTACCCACCTGTCAGCTCTCCTTTACATCACCAGGAGAGCGTTACATTTTTTTAAACTTTATGATTTTCAGATTGTATTACCCACCTTTCAGCTCTCCTTAACATAGCCAGGAGAGCGTTATGTTGCTCGCCTACATTTTTTAGAACTTCATGATTTTCAATTTGAACTACCCACCTGACCAGGAGAGCGTTACATTTTTTTAAACTTTATGATTTTCAGATTGTATTACCCACCTTTCAACTCTCCTTAACATAGCCAGGAGAGCGTTATGTGGCTCACCTACCATTTTTACAATTTCATGATATTCAATTTGAACTATCCACCTGTCAGCTCTACTTAACATCACCAGGAGA
>NC_092629.1:27135774-27178274 GCF_039555335.1 Amphiura filiformis
AGGCCACCTTACGAATTTATTCTTTGTAAAGTCTACAATCAACTCGTAGTTCTTCTTGTTTAGCAAAAATCGAAAAATAGGTTGATTGCGTTACTCTAACGGGAGGCCAACTCGCAGCTTGAGATAAATTATGTGTTCTTTTAAAATTTACTTTACTACAAAATTTTCTTATTTATACAGCAGTCACTATTTTGCAAATCGAAAAATGGGCGGATGTATATACTTGAGCCCACAGACTTGGTTTTTGTAAAGTTAAGAAACAGTTCTTCGTGTTTCATGAGTAGCCTATCTGCCGATGTTTAGCTTGTTTTACAGAATTGAAAACTTGGTTGAATATAATAGGATATTATACATTCAGAGTTTTGTTTATAATTTAACGGTTTGAAGGAGATAAAGGAGGAGAGAGACATATAGGTGGAAGGGAGAGAAAGTGGAGGAGGAGGGAGAGAGAGAGAGAGGACGGAGAAGGAGAAAGGAAAGAGAGAGCGAGAAAGAGCAGAAAGACGAACATCGAACTGATAACACTTTGCTATCTTCAGTAGATAGCAGGACCTGCGTTAGACACTTCGACACATACAGGGCCTTCTTCAGTAGATATAGCCTTGCTATCTTCAGTAGATAGCAGGACCTGCGTTAGACACTTCGACACATACAGTGCCTTCTTCAGTAGGTATAGCCCTGCTATCTTCAGTAGATTAGCAGGACCTGCGTATAGACACTTCGACACATACAGGGCCTTCTTCAGTAGATATAGCCTTGCTATCTTCAGTAGATATAGCCTTGCTTTCTCTTCAGTAGATTATAGCCTTGGTATCTTCAGTAGATATAGCCTTGCTTTCTCTTCAGTAGATATAGCCTTGCTATCCTCAGTAGACAGTTGCTCACGTATAGCTATAGAAACATTAACCAATATGAACAGATTGTTAATTCTAAAGAGCTGGCTATAGAGAACATAGACAAAACAATAGGAAGACGTAACAATTTGACGAGAAAGTGAGAGAAGCAAAGATATACATAGACTGACACACAGACACACAGACACACAGACACACAGACAAATAGAGAACGAGATATACGAAAATGTTTATATCGTATACGTACATGTACGCCTTAGCCGTTCCTGTTTGTATTCCGCTCACCTCTCGTGCCTCTGTAGACTAAGGCAGGCGTAACAAGTACATATAAGGGTCAAGTACACACAGTTACAAAATGGCCAAACCTATAGACCATGACCGATGCCCCGTATTATATTTCATTTAGAATATGAACCAGGCTTTAATAATTTGTCCATTTTACTGCAGACTGAACTTGTTTACTTTGTACCGTATTTCCCTATACGACTATCAGCTTAAAAATGACCGCGTCTAGAATCGACCTTTTTAAAAAGCGATGTCTATAATGTTTGAAATAAATTTGTATAGTGGAATGAAAATTACTCGTAATATGATAAACTATTGACTAAAAATGGTGGTTTTGTGTTTTATTAATACAAATATCTTCTTATGGCTACGATTTAGAGGCATTTGTGTGATTCAGACGAGGGGATTGAGTCTATATGTAACTCGAAGTCGAATGATTCATATTGAATTACTTCACGCGATCGACGAACACCTCTTGACTTCAGTTCGTTACGTGACGAGCGGAACGGAATCGCTTTTAGCACCGGGTATCTTCGGGGCACTATTTCCTTTGCGTAATGCATTTGTAATATACCTGCTCATTCGAATTTCGCATAACTTTTTATGGTTATACATGTAAGAACCACACTACTAAGGATAACATACTATCATATTTTATAATAATTTTTAAATGGTTTTAAGAGTGCAGATCTTAACTAAAATGCAACATAGATTTTGACCATGATGTTGTGCAGTCCGCTACTTCTCATCGGTCAAATTTGGTATCGCAATGAGCGGGTTATTTTCCATTGTATTCATGCAATTCACCTGGCTATATATAGATATGATAGCTGGTTGATGAATTATAAATCACTTTGACCTCTCCGAACTACCATCCTCTTACAACAATGCCCCGGGATTGAAGCCAATATGGCCAGGCAATAATTTACCCGTGGAAAGGCATCAAACCACCGCCTGCTTCAAAATAGCACGCGGCTATTTGGTTTTTCATGTTGGTTACAATTTCGCAAATATATACCTTTGAGATATTTTTGTTAATACACTGTGTCACTTTTACAAGAACCTCTTACCCAATCATGAATATTTAATTGGCCTACTATACAAACTGTACTATTTTGTAACTATCATATCATTTATCATAAATATGTGCATGTTGTCACCATCATAATCATGATAATAGTTATAATATTATTTAAATATTGTAGTAGTTTTCGATCTGAATTGCGTTGAGACCATCTTACCTATAGTACGAGGTCATTTATGTCATTATTTAAATTAATTTTCCATATAAATTTCAATTACATTTCTATTCAGTCATTACACTGATTCCCAATATAGGAACAATAAGCACCCAGTGAAAAATGTGATGAAAATTTATAAATTATATCAAAATATTTCTATTAATTCATCCTACTGATTCCAAATATAGTAATAACATGGAAGTTAATGAGTAAATTTTGTTGAAAATTTATACCAAATGTCTTGTCTTTTATATATACTCCTACTGATTTATCGTACTGATTCCAAATATAGTAATAATTAGCAAAAATAGCATCAAAATTTAAACAAAATGTGCATTTTGTTGAAATTTATACCGAATGTAGTCTGTTGATGAAAACAAAAATACACGAGTGCTGTATGAGTGCATTACCTCGGGGACAAGTGACGCAATTCACAGGTTCCTATTCACCCGGTCGTTTCTGCGAGTCCATAGCCTTAAGTATGCAGCATGCGATATAGACTTCAACATAAAAAGTACAAGTTTTCAGATAGTTTCTCAAAATATCAAGAGCTATTTTAAGAACCACTGAACCAATACTAGGCTTGTTTGTACTCATTTTAATGCATTTTTTATGCTGATTCACAATATGGTCATGAAAATTTACAATTCTAAAATGTTTGTATTTTTGAAAAAAAAATTGAAACTTGTCGTTTGCAGTCGACACCCGCGTCCATAGCCTAAAGTATGCAGCAGGTATAATAGTGACAAACACGAATTGTCAATTTTGCAATTGTAATAGAATTGGGACTGATGTGCTACTTTATTCCTTAGCAAAAGCAAGAATACAATCATTACATGATGGTGAAAAAATAGGAAATCATATGCTTATACTCAAGCCGTGGTCAGGGCAGTCGACAAAATATATGTCCAATATTACACCAATACAGAAAAGATTATAATAAATTGTCAAGTGTTTATGATCATAATTCTTAATCATAATTGGTATTTTGTGTTCAGTATATAAGGCCAATACATATAGAGTAGGCCTACTGAATTGCTGCTACTCATGAAGATAGCAACATCTTTCTAGTGCAGCTAATACGGTTGCTATCTACTGAAGATAACAGTATTATCCTCTATACGTCTTGCTATCTACTGAAGATAGCAACGTGATTTACAGCTTTTGTGATGATTTCGATATACTGCTGTCAGATATAGCAAGGTCTCTCTCTCTCTCTCTCTGCCTCCTCTCTCTGCATCTCACCTCTCCCCCTTCCCCTTCTCGCTCTCTTTCTTCCCTTTATCTCTCCATCTTCTCTCTCTTACCATGCACTATTTTATTAAAAATAATTGCTATCTACTGAAGATAGCAACATGTTTTAGTGAAGATTTCGATGTACAGCATACTCTCCGATAGTATGCCTCCATCTCTCATACCCTCCCCTCCCCCCTCTTCCCTCTTACTCTCTCCCTCTCCCTCTCCAATCTCTCTCTCTTTTTTTCTACATACACATCACATCCCAACCTTATATACATCATTATAGCAACAAAATGGACAATCACAACGGCCGAAGTACATTGGGGGACACTAAGCTATTGTCATGGGCTTCTTATTTAAACATGGTGAACTTTTCTTCAACAGTTCACGGGGATCGGATTCCTATGTCTACATGACCATCGATTCCAAACAAGCAGGGCTCACCTGCTCAGCCAACCCATTAGGGACTGCAACCAAGTGAGCCCATGCAGCCCCGTGCATTCATGGTGCATGTGTACACTCCAAATCCACTCAGCGTCGTCATTGCAGACGACGTTTCAAATATTTTGAAATATTTCAAACAAATGTTAATTTTTGAACAAATTTATCAATTTTTGTAGACATTAGCGTCGTGATTGCAGACGACATTTCAAATATTTTGCAATATTTCAAACAAATGTTAATTTTTGAGCAAATTTGTCATTTTTTTGTTTTTTAGCATCGTGGTTGCAGACGATGTTTCAAATATTTCAAACAAATGTTAAATTTTGAACAAATTTGTCAATGTTTGTAGACATTTGTACAGAATTTTAATCACTATAACATTCAAAATATGGAGGATATGGAAGGGAACATCTCCTGGCGCACCACCATATTTATAATGCATAATGCATCTTAAATCCACACTACCTCTGTGGAAGAGTTAGCTAGTGTTTCACAGGGGGAGTATGAGTTTCAAATAGAATAGACAATTGGGTAACTTCCATTTGAAATACTCACTCCAGCTGTGGAAGATATAGGTAAAGCCATTATACAGAGGGAGTATGGGTTTCAAACTAATCAACCCTGACCAATTAGGGGGAAGTGGGGCAAATTGGTCCACCTAATGTCCCATTTTGCCCCACCAGATTTTACTCGGCTATAATACTAATACCCGGCAACTTGCGACAAGTGACCACTACAAAACAAAATGTACATCGCCAAGAGTCTAGTACACTTACGTTTCACAAAAATTGGTGCCGGTCGGCTTCCGGCTTCTTTATTTTATTAAGGTGTCTTTAAGGCGTCCCATTTTACCCCACTGCAAGATTTTTCTGTAACAGAGGCTGGGGTAAAATGGGACAGCTGGGGTAAAATGGGACGCCATTGATTTACTATGGGACTTTTTGTTGGGGCAAAATGGGACAGTTTGAGTTAGCACACAGTCAAAATGTCCCATTTTGCCACAACTTGGCATATTTCTAAAAGAAAGCTTTTCTTATAATTTTCGAAGAAAAAAGTTACAATTTTGTCTTATTTAATTGAAAGGGTAGCTTAGAAGTTATTTTTTAATTTGAGAAACACTAATCCGGACCATTGATTCAGATATTGAGCCACAAGTCGTGACCTCTGCTTAGACATGACAAAAAAATGGAATACTTATTTTGATGTGTTAAGCTTAAGGCCCTCAGAAGTTCCTGTTTAATGAAGAATGGTACTTTTAAACGGTTTGAAATATAAATAGACATTATATCAAAGTTATTTTGTTGCAAAAATTGGCAAAATGTGACTATTTTAAGGTATAAAAGTATTTCCGAAATCACTGTCCCAATTACCCTGTGTCCCAATTTGCCCCAAGTTACCCTACATTTGAAAAACATACTCCCCCTGTGGAAGATATTTCCAAAATCTTCCACAGGGGTAGTGTGGATTTCAACTGGAATAGCCCAATGGAGTCAAATAGTATGTGTAGGTAACTTCATGCCACCGTGATTTGATATAAAAAGGTGAATTTGTTGATCAAAATTTAAAACATAGGCCTCCTCACCTTTTAATGCAGACAAATTGTTTTATAACTTCTAGTACATGTATACCCAACTAGTCACTATTATTATGTTTTTTGTGTGTGAGAGACTCAACACTGTGGCATATTTCGATTATAGTCGACCATTTATACAGAACCTTGATTTTTGTCTAAATTGTGAGATATCCATGACAATTTTTGTGTAAACAAAGCAGAAACAATACCACACAAAACTAACAATTAACACTTTCCACGCAGGTGTCGACTGCAGACAAGTTTCACTTAAAAAATACTAACAATTTCAGAATTGTAAATTTCCATGACCATATTTGGAATCAGCATGCAGAATGCATTAAAATGAGTACAAACAAGCCTAGTATTGGTACGATGGTTCTTAAGATAGCTCTTGATATTTTGAGAAAAGATCTCAAAACATGGACTTTTTATGTTGAAGTCTATGGCTAGCAACGCAGAGCATTTTAAAACAACATAACCTGTTGCTACGAATGCATACAAAGTTTGACATGTGCGCCATGTTTGTACAGATTCCAAATATTTGCAGACTATAACAGAGATGTCAAAAATATTATTAAAACAGTCAACACATTTTCAGCTCATTAGCATAAAATTAACTTGAAATAGTCAGGCTATATTCAGCATTTTCCCGCTATTATTGTTTGTACCTTATAATATGTCATGTTTTTAATACATTTTTACACTTTTAGTTTGGAGAAATCAGCTGTCTGCTATAGCTGGAACGGAACGATGGCTATGTCAAGCTAATCAACGCGCGCTTCAGGAAGACTAAATTGTTATAGTTTGGGATTTTCAAGTTTAACTACATGTCCCCTAAGATCTGCCCTCCAAATGCCCCTTAACCCAACACTCTTTACACAAAAGAGGGCAACTTTATAAGAAGGTCAATCTCTATTGTAGCCCATCTCCTAAGAGAGAGCACTTTTGAGTCGTTTTCAAAACATTCAGGCTGGTTATCTTATTTTTTTACAAGTCCTTCAAGCAATAGAATAAACTTGTATTTTGATGTCAAAATTTCTTATTCCGGATTTATCAGCATTGTACTCAAGTGTAGAACAACAATGCCAAAACACGTGTTTTTCTGCTACTTTTGTTATTTATACTCCCTAACCAGTTGTGTTGTTTACACGTTATCGTGTTTATGTTGAAATTTTAAACTCGTGAACGAGGATATAGTGGACGAGGCTAGACTTGGTTGTTTTTACAATAGCGCACGTTTGGTTCACAAAGTTGTCTTAAATAAGAATATGAGTTTGTAGGATTTTGGGTGGTTTGAATAAGGAAGGGGTTTGATTTTTTAGGTCATTGGGGAGATCTTTATCAGTTTATAGATGTAATCCGTGTGTGATGGTAGCTTTATTTCGTGTTTATAAAATTATAAAATCGCGAAAGAGGCTCATGGACGAGGCTACATGGGATGGGTTTTTTTACAGTTTATACCTACCATGCCTATACTGAGCATAGAATACGTCCTGAAAGCATGAAAGCAAGCTTGGACCTGCACAAGGAAGGAGTTCGGGATCTAGGGCTTTCAGTCTTTGGAGACCATGACCGAGGATGAAACATGTCACTTCTCCCCATCATAATTATAGAGCACTATAAGCGTACGCCAATTCCCTTACAATATTTATCAACGGATTATTTGACATGCTATCAATTCGTCGCTGTTACGGCATATGACCTATGTAAAAATAAACAGCTTTTCTAAAAATTCAGTGTTTATATATTTTTAGGTAAAAATTGTTCCTACTCAGTCAGTTACTGCTTTTGATTAATAGCATCAATCACATAGTTGACTGATGTTAAAAGATTATTTCAATTATAAAATTGAATTAATTCAAACACATTAATTACTTAAATTTAATGGATAAAGTTATATGCCGGTATGTCCCAGACTTATTTTGACAGTTATGACATGGGCCACCTTTGACACAGACCGCATTTTCTATTTATTATATTGTGTGCTAAATTGAGTTTTGCAATAAAAGGTCCACGACATGGTATACCGTATCTCAGGTCACATGGCATATCATAGGGCACTATGTCATATTGAAGCTAAACTGATGAAATATGGTGCAAAAGTGGAATAAATGCGCACGAAGCGCGCAAAAATTCGCACTTTTTGGGGGCTAAATGGCCAAATATGAGGTTAATTTGGTCAGAAACCTACATACAGGCGTCAACATTGCATGGGGGTGTATGGACCATCCTCCTGGCATCCTCCACCCCCTCCCATCAACGCCCATGTAGGATGTTGCTAAGTGTTTACGTTATCTCATGCCCATACATAATCCAAAATTATCACACAACCACATTCCCCATTAAACTGTTGGCTTATTAAGATACACTGCATGCAGTACCCGTATACCCGTATAGTGACTCCCAGGTGACTCAAAATATCTAAAACCCTAGTTTAACACGGCAAAAATAGGTGATAACCCCATGTACATGTAGTCACTTTCACGCGTGTACACGAGCTAATGTTAAGCCCCTCAAAACCCACTATTTTTCTCACCATTTTAGTCTCCCTTGATGTACACTAATTACAAGACCATTTAGTTTAGTTCCCATTCCAATACATTATAAGTTACCTCACGTATAGTTTTCGCTAGCCAACTTTTTTGTGTGTCTTTCTTTTTCTTCATAGCGCAAACAATATGAATATAAATAAAAATCTATAGGGGCCATAGCGGCTATAGGAAATATTTTCCTTCGGTGAAGCCTTTAGCTGCAATTAAAGCCAACTTATATGCCAAGTATACTTGCGTACCACACACTGCATAAGTTCTGCTCTAGGCTCTAAATTTTGCTATAAAATTTAACCTTCTTATAGCTGAGATATTGAAAATTTAGAAAATTTTAGAATTCACATTTTTCATGAGCATATTTGGAATCGGCATGAAAAATGTATAAAATGAGTACAAACAAGCCTAGTATTGGACAGATGTTTCTTAAAATGGGCGTTCAAATTTAGCTTAAAAATATTGAATCTTGCAGTTTATACAATCACTTACAGCTTTTACACGGTATATTATATACAATCTATAATAGTATACACGCAAAACACTATAACGGGTCATTGAAAAACGCTTTATTTTTGCCCCTAACACATAATATTCAGTTTCTGCCTTTATACGATAAAACTTTGGAGACATGAATTTCACCAACGGCAAATATTATTGATGCAAAACGGCTGTTTCAGCGCTGCATCGAGTCTATGTATGCATTTACGTACTATGCTTATAGGGAAGAAGGGCTGAGTTGCTTCAAGAAAGAAATTAGTATTGCATTCCCGCAAAAACATTTTGGAAACAAGGGGGTAAAATGATTGAAGTGTTTATGTCGCCGCGCCATGTGTACCCCTAGCTTTGAAGTATCGATTCGTAAGGCATTGAAACACAGGCATATTAAAGCGTTCCTTTAAACTTTACATGCCATACAACTTCCATATATATATGGGCATATAACACAAGAGTTATATCAGTTGCAGCAAAAAGTGCTCGATGCATTATTGCAGAGCTTATAATAATATAAAAATATATATATAGAAGATATTGTCGTGGTTTTAAGGCTAGAAGCATGATCCAATATTGGGCATGTTTGTACCTATTTAAGTACAATTTCATGTCAATTTTAAATATGATGAGCATTTATTTGATATTAAGGTGTTGTGATATGTTTGGGACTCTAATCCGCCAAATTTTGAGTTTATACACTGGCGTAGTTTAGAGAAACGATCTTGTTTTCTCTTTAGAGTAAATAAACGTAGGAATAAACTTATTTGATAAAAAAAAAGTAGGAAAATATTGTTCTTTATCCTCATGATCCTGAAATTACAAATTTGAATCAATTAATGGGCTTTTGTTCATCGTTTTCATTTAGTTCCATTAACAGTCGATTATTAAATCATCACAATTATCAACATTATTTCATTGCCATCGTAATTGAGTTTCGATCTACTAATACATTTTGCTAATAGATCAATTTTATTACTTCTTCTATATATTTTTTTATCCAGTATGTCATTTCATAATATTATATACCATATCGCACCATATAGTCCCCGTGTGCTATAGCGACTCATATACTGAACGTGCCCCGTCGTTTAAAGCCTTTCTTTATTGCTGTTCGCCCGCTAGCGAGTCACTTTACGCCCGTTATAGAAGTAGGTTTGATCAATATTCATTTTCCATCTTTTCACCGTTTTATATTGCAAAATAGCAAATAATAATTTTATAATTTGTAGACGTGCTCTTGAATCTTTTATTCAGTGAATTAATTATTGACTTTAATAGTTGAAACAAAAGCGCTCCTTCATTCGCATTAGTGTGATTCCATTTCCTTGTATATTTTGTTTTTTATATTATAACAAATTTTTCAATTAGCATTATAAATTTAGCTCAATTCAATTAGTGAAGTATAGGAGTCAATATCCAGGTTCTTTTTTGTACCAATATATACCATAAAAATACATTTTCGTTTCTGAATCCATATATTTTTCATGATTATAACAATTTATAATAAAATAAAATTTTTATTATATTGAATTCAATTATGGTAAATGGCAATAAGACTAAGAAGTTTTAAACAAAAGTGTTTTTTCTAATAGAAATTGTTTATTTCAAAGTATAAAGCCTTCAAGATATGTTTATATTTCACTGCCGTACACTCTTAAACAAAGGGCTGTTCCAGTTGAAATACACACACCCCCATGGACGACATAACCTCAGTATCCTACACAGGGGGTGAAGATTTCATATGGTGTCACCCATTTATGTATAACCCATTTGAAATTCACACTACCTGTGTAAAAGATTTAGATCACAACAATAGACAAACAATAGAGTCGCCCATTTATGTAACCCCATTTGAAATTCACACTACCTGTGTGGAAGATTCAGATCACATCTTCCACAGGGGGTGTATGGATTTCAACTAGACTAGCCCAATTTACGTAACTAAAGAATGTTTAGATACTACCAACTTTGAAGAAGAACATCGCATAATTTAAATTAAATTACGACAAAGTATAACATGTTGCTAGAAACAGATAATACCCTCAGAAGATTTCAAAATTTAATTTGACGGTGTCCCACCTGTTTGCCCCCGCGCATGTCCCGCGTCGTATCAGGTGCAATCACAGCCTTTTAGCCCTCCCCCCGTCCCTCCTTTCTCCTCCCTATCCTTGCGGCTCCCTTGGTCTTGCTTCTGTATCCTCGCTAAGCTAATCGGCTGTCAAGTGATACAGCTAGGCTTTTGGCTGGCCCACATATTCTAAGCACTTGTTCTATATATTTTGTATAACAAACATATTAGAATTACATGGGGTTGAAAACGGGGACACAGAAACTTATTTAGCCTATATTTCTGCCATGGACAAGGCTGGCCCAGATATTGTAAGCACTTGTTAAACAAACATTACACGGGGGGGTTGAAAACAGGAACACAGAAACTTATTTAGCTTATATTTCTGTCATGGACTCTGCTCTAATATACATGTATATACTGTGCGGTGATTAGATTAAAGTTGCCATCACCTCACTTTTAAATGCGACCTGTCTTGAATGTATGTGTACTACTTGAGTACTTGATTGCATAAAAAACTACGAAAGTCGTTTGTGCACCAGTGGGTACCTGTTATGTACTTCTCCTAGTGTTGGCCTACTTTTTTGCCTCTAGTGTACTTTTTGTGTACCTCTAGTGCACTTTTTATGTACCTCTAGTGCACTTTTTGTATACCTCTAGTGTACTTTTTGTGTACCTCAAGTGCACTTTTTATGTACCTCTAGTGTACTAGTGTACCTCTATGTTCTTTTTGTGTACCTCTAGTGTACTTTTTGTGTACCTCTAGTGTACTTTTTGTGTACCTCTAGTGTATTTTTTGTGTACCTCTAGTGCACTTTTTGTGTACCTCAAGTGCACTTTTTGTGTACCTCTAGTGTACTTTTGTGTACCTCAAGTGCACTTTTTGTGTACCTCTAGTGCAGTGTACCTCTAGTGTACTTTTTTGTGTACCTCTAGTGCACTTTTTGTGTACCTCTAGTGTACTTTTTGTGTACCTCAAGTGCACTTTTTGTGTACCTCTAGTGTATTTTTTGTGTACCTCTAGTGTACTTTTTGTGTACCTCTAGTGCACTTTTTGTGTACCTCTAGTGCACTTTTTGTGTACCTCTAGTGTATTTTTTGTGTACCTCTAGTGCACTTTTTGTGTACCTCTAGTGCACTTTTTGTGTACCTCTAGTGTACTTTTTGTGTACCTCAAGTGCACTTTTTGTGTACCTCTAGTGCATTTTTTGTGTACCTCTAGTGCACTTTTTGTGTACCTCTAGTGCACTTTTTGTGTACCTCTAGTGTATTTTTTGTGTACCTCTAGTGCACTTTTTGTGTACCTCTAGTGCACTTTTTGTGTACCTCTAGTGTATTTTGTGTGTACCTCAAGTGCACTTTTTGTGTACCTTTTTGTGTCTAGTGCACTTTTTGTGTACCTCTAGTGTACTTTTGTGTACCTCAAGTGCACTTTTTGTGTACCTCTAGTGCATTTTTTGTGTACCTCTAGTGTACTTTTTGTGTACCTCTAGTGCACTTTTTGTGTACCTCTAGTGTATTTTTTGTGTACCTCTAGTGCACTTTTTGTGTACCTCTAGTGTACTTTTTGTGTACCTCTAGTGCACTTTTTATGTACCTCTAGTGCACTTTTTGTGTACCTCTAGTGTACTTTTTGTGTACCTCAAGTGCACTTTTTATGTACCTCTAGTGTACTAGTGTACCTCTAGTGTTCTTTTTGTGTACCTCTAGTGTACTTTTTGTGTACCTCTAGTGTATTTTTTGTGTACCTCTAGTGCACTTTTTGTGTACCTCAAGTGCACTTTTTGTGTACCTCTAGTGTACTTTTTGTGTACCTCAAGTGCACTTTTTGTGTACCTCTAGTGTATTTTTTGTGTACCTCTAGTGTACTTTTTGTGTACCTCTAGTGCACTTTTTGTGTACCTCTAGTGTATTTTGTGTGTACCTCAAGTGCACTTTTTGTGTACCTCTAGTGTATTTTTTGTGTACCTCTAGTGTACTTTTTGTGTACCTCTAGTGCACTTTTTGTGTACCTCTAGTGCACCTCTTTTTGTGTACCTCTAGTGCACTTTTTGTGTACCTCAAGTGCACTTTTTGTGTACCTCTAGTGTACTTTTTGTGTACCTCTAGTGTACTTTTTGTGTACCTCTAGTGCACTTTTTGTGTACCTCTAGTGCACTTTTTGTGTACCTCTAGTGTACTTTTTGTGTACCTCAAGTGCACTTTTTGTGTACCTCTAGTGTATTTTTTGTGTACCTCTAGTGCACTTTTTGTGTACCTCTAGTGTACTTTTTGTGTACCTCTAATGTACTTTTGTGTACCCATAGTGTACTTTATGTGTACCTCTAATGTACTTTTGTGTGCCCTATGCTTAGTGTACTTTATGTGTACCTCTTTTGGTACCTTTGGTGTACCTTTTGAGTACGGTACCTTTGGTATTCCTCGGGTGTTTCTGTCTTGAGTATAACCTACACTGTGTACTTTTAGGGTACATTTGAGTAACATTTCTGTATCGCTGTATGCAAAGAGGTACCTCAAAACCTTTGGTGTTTCACTACCTTTGATGTACACAGGAGCACATTTGGTGTATCTATAAAGTAAGTTGTGTACTCCAGGAGTACCTCTTGTGTATATCGTTAGTGTATATCCTCAAGTAGTACATTCTTCATGTATCCTGAGTGCCTCTGATGTACCTCATAAGTATCCTGAGTGCCTCTGATGTACCTCATAAGTACATTTAATGTACCTCTTGATTAACTTTGGTGTACTTTTGTTACACCTATAATGTATCTGCGGAATACCTTCTGTGTTCCTAGAAATATATACTTGACGCCCCTTCTGATGTCCATTACTGCACCTCTTTCGTATATTCACTGAACCTGTGCGTATATCTCTTGAGTTCCTTTGGTGTGCGTCTGGTATATCTTTGTATAGCTCGTGAGTATATTTAGTGTACGTCTGGGGGGAGGTCTGAGGTATATATGTTTCGTGTACATCTATAGAAAAAATCTCAGAGATTATTTTCTTAACTTGAAACAAAACTTTGATAAAATAACGTTTTAAAAGTCAGAATATGAGGAATATGCATATTTACATTATCAATTGAAAAATCGTGTAATGAGAGATATTGTGCTATTCCAGTTGAAATCCTTACCCCCTATGGAAGACATAACATTAATTTTCTCAGGCAGGGAGTCTGAATTTCAAGTGGGGTTACCTAAATGGGTGACTCCATTTGAAATTAACACTCCCTGTGTTAGAGATAAAGATCATTGTCTTCCATATAGGGGTGTATGGATTTCAACCGGAATAGCACATTAGCTTCAACGTTAAATGTTAAAAGCTGTCTATTTAAAAAACTGGGACATGTGCTATTTATTTTAATGCTCTGCATGCTAGCCATAGGCTTCAACATAAAAAGTCCAAGTTTTAAGATATTTTCTCAAAATATCGAGAGCTATCTTAAGAAGCACTGAACCAATACTAGGCTTGTTTGTACTCATTTTGATGCATTTTTCATGCTGATTCCACATATGGTCATGAAAATTTACAATTCTGAAATTTTTGAATTTTTACAAAAAAATTGCAGTCGATGGAGAGAGTAAAGTATGGATACAATGTTGCTTGTCAATCATGACAATGAAAGTAACATTTTCTATTTTTAGAAAGGAAGAGTGCATGCATGTTGTAAACATTATTACACAACTTCAATTAAATTAATGTTTGAGACCGGCTGCGTTTTCTTATCGATTTGGGTGTCACCAAACATGTAAAAAAGGACCCTGTTTTTGACGCAAATGTTGTTCATGCGTCATGTTCGTGCTTTGGCAATGATATTGACCACCGGTTCAAAATTAATTAAACATGAATGTAGCTGACTGTGCTTTTTCCCAACCATCCCTCAACTAACTTTTTTTTTTATTATATGCATTATTTAGATATGTCTTCAACGAATGATATCAAACTTGATATTATGTAATTTTTAAGTCCAAGTCCTGGATCTTTTATAGATCAGTAGATATCGGTTGTTTGGTGGCATAGGCCTATATAACTGTATTAATTTTGAAGCAAAGTTGAACACTGATGGCGCTATTTATCTTAAATCTTGTTTGCATCTTTATAAGGGGTAGACACTTGTATAATGACGTTAAAACATCATAAAAATGAGTAAACATATAGCAAGGAAATTTTCAAACTAGTTTCATCATGAAATGAAAGGAATAACACATATTCAAAATATAGGTAGAGGGTACTGTAAATCGTTGATTTGCATCTCGAACTGCTGCCGATATGGTGATTTTCTTCATATACATTGCAATATGAATTTGCTTTTAGTATAAATATTATGTTTGATATTTCTCCATAAACTAGCTTGATGAACATGATAAACACTTATTGGACAGAATTAAACCTTATCACATATATCTATTAAATTGTTCATGTACGTGAGCTTTCGATGCGGAAACTCGGCGGCTTTTTCAAACTTGATGTTAGTGATCTTGATCATGTTGATGGTCATTATAAACACTGTTTGAAAGTAGGGCACTTGCGATGCACTTTTGGTCACTTTTCTTGGAAATGGTCATTCAATGGTCAGTCTCTAAAGGCTGGACTTGACCTTTAAGAAAGGCCAAGGGCAGGCCGGGACGGTCCGTCTTAAGACGAGTTGACACAAGGGCGAGACTTCATCCTTCGTCGCTCAATCTTTCTTTATTTGATCATGTTGATGACGGACAATACAGGTTACTTATAACAAGGACAGAAAGTCTTAAAGAACTAAAAGAACGGAACTAGCGGAAGTTTTTAGAAGTGGAGCCGTGTTTTGAAAAGGACTGGACCTTTAACATGTGTTATAACTACCGCCTGCATAATATTTTCACTAATACCTATGTGTGTTGTATAAAAACAATGAAAAGCTCGACATAATTCCATGTTAGATGGGCTTAGTGATTTTTAAAACCGCATAGGTTTACAGGGGCAAGTTTGTATTTCATCTGTTGTTTTTCCAAGAATTTTTAACTATGCTCACATAATTGATTTGATATCTTTTTGATTTTTAACAATGGACTGTTCCAGTTGAAATACATACACCCCCTGTTGAAGATATGATTATAATATTCCACACACGGAGTGTAGACTTCGAATGAGGTTATTATGGAGTCACCTATAGGCAACCCCATTTGATACTCACACTCCCTGTTTTTCTTGTGAAAGAATAGGGTCATTTATAAGATTGTATGGATTTCAACTGGAACAGCCCAGAATACAAAGCTTAGCTAAAGATCATACTAATCATGCTAATAATCATGCTAATCTTAGCTGTAGCCCGGACCACCGTGCGAGTAACACAGCGCCATTCGTGGGCGTTCGACGCACCGTACATGAACTCGGAACTCTACCCCGCAGTCGCGACGTAGATCCTCCGATGTATACATTAAAACTCGCATGTCATTTTCGCCGGTCAATCAAAAATAACGAAATTTTCAAACAAGGGTATTACTTGTGAAATTTAATATTATAAATTGTGTATGATACACCTTCTGCATATATAAGATATGTTATTTTATTTCGGTTTGTAGTAATTATTTAGGTATATCCCGTTCTTATTGATTAATTTTTTACAGTAACATGTGTTCAAATAATTATGAAAATACATAATTTTAATACATCTAAAAAGGTAAGTTATTAAAATCGTTATTGCATTATTATTGCGGTTTGTTTGAACAAATCTGTGACATATTCTATTTACAGAAAATTGCACAATTTTTCAGCGGATGTGCATATTTATCTTCCAACTTCGCCTTTCAGTATTGGACCAATTACGGACATGCTCAGTTATTGAATTTGTATAGAATTCTGCTCTGACGCAAAAACATATTGCGCGAAAGGCAATTGTTTCTATACCTTAAACAAATCTTATGAACATGAAAATTATATTAGTTCAAGAGAAATAAAATAAAGAAAAACATAGTGAAAATAGCTTCGAGTAAAAAAGTTTTATTTTCTCTTGTGGCAACACATTTGTTTACTTGCCCCCTTTTTCCCCCACTTGCACGAGTTCCTAACACTAACAGACTACCACGCATTTTACTCTGTTTTGATTTCGGGGCAAAATCCATCAAACTAAGAATTGTCTCTAGCTTTTTTTTTTCTTCTATTTTATTGAGTTATAGCCTAATGCTTTTGTTCATGGACCACCATTTTGCTTACAAAATGCACTTGGTCGCATAATCAAATTTCTAAGTTATGTTTATCTTAAGAACCACTGAGCCAATATCGTAGGTTTATTTAACCGATTTGAATGTATTTTCATCATGTAGAGTTCAAATATTTTCATAATTTTACTAAATATTGACATTTTTTGTAATTTTTTAAATGTCGTCTGCAAACTTGATACACGCGGGAAGGGTTACACGCAAAATGCCTTTGTAACTACTATAAACAAAAGGATAGAAAGCTTGTATTGACATACTATATCAGAGATTTAAGTGTGCTCCAGTCTACATTTATGGCATGTATTCTGTGTGTAAAATACAAAAATACACATCAAGTGAGTAATATTTGATTTTAGAAAATAAATATACAATTTTGTAGCGAACCAAATACTCGCAAATGGTACATTTAGACTGGTGAGTAAATAAAAGGTGAATCGTCATAAAGTAAGGATTATGTAAAGCGCTTAGAAATTGCTTACATAACAAACGCCATTATTGTGCTTGCATTTTAAAATGTATATATTTAAAGAACCCATAATGGGTTTGCGTGTTATGTATAAATACACGACCTAAAAGGCATAATGTCGGTTTTTTAAAAAACCTCATTTTGCGTGTTTAGTGTACAAATAATACAAGTCAGAAACCTACATTAAGCTTGGACCACTTGTGTGTATAAATGCGGTGGAAAAGTTATTGCGGTAGATGCGTTTTATTTGAATTATAAATAGAAAGTTGAGATCGATTTTAATGCTCTGCGTGCTACCAATAAGCTTCAACGTAAACGGTCCAAGTTTTGAGGTAATTTCTAAAATATCAAGAGCTATCTCAAGAACCACTGAACCAATACTAGGCTTGTTTGTACTCATTTTAATGCATTTTCCATGCTGATTCCAAATATGGTCATTAAAATGTTCAATTCTGACATTTTGTATTTAAAAAAATATTTGATACTTGTCATCATCTGCAGTTGACACCCGCATGGAGTGAGTTAAGATTGAGTTAGGCTTTTGTTTTAGAAGATAATCATCATGCATGCCTCTGTAATGCTCTTTTTGTTGTGTCTATTATACTACACATGAAAGTTATAAGTGGATTTATCATAGTAGGAGCATTTAGATTATTTTGTTGAAATAAACTACAGTTTTATTATTAAATCACTCTCAAAAATCACGTGACAATTGGGCTTTGTTTCAAAAGACTAAAAGCGTAATCCCAGCTTAATGATGTTAAAAAGGTTAAGAGTTAAGTTTTTAATCTGTATCGTAGATAATGCCTTGAGAACACGCAAAATATTTCTTCCATATAATTTTTCATGACGAGGTCATGAGATCCAAGAAACTGCTCTAGGAATTAGACGAAAACATACCCAGCTTATACAGCTTACAAGAAGCCGATTAGGGTGCGCAAAGCTGATTGGTTGTTTAGATAATATTTTGAAAATAAAGTATCGAAATTTAAGTATTTTTATCTAATGCTTTGCACTCTCGGTTATATACCGCGGTGCATTTAATTCAGTTTAACTTAATTTGTTATTATGGTTATATAAATGAAAGGTAGAGAGAGTGGAGTAGAGCGATGGATGAGAGAGGGGGAAAGGTGATAAATCTTGGTCAAACTGATAGAAAACCCATGCCTCCTATTTTTTGTTAGATATATTATACTTACAATAGCTATCTTCGTTAGATAGTAGTGTTTTGTTTATGCTATCTTCAGTAGATAGCATTTGATCTGCTTGCGTATATTTTGAAAATAAAGTATTGAAAAGTATTGCTCTTATAGTTGTATACCGTGCATTTATTACGGCAAGTTCAGTTTAACGTAATTTCTGTGGTTATAATGAATAAAAACATAAAGAGAGGAATAGAGCGATGGAGGAGAGTACAGTGTTTTACTTATGTTATCTTCAGTAGATAGCATGTGATCTTCTTCCGTATATTCTGAAAATAAAGTATTGAAATTAAGTATTTTTATCGAATGTTTTGCACTCTGGAAATAATACCGTGCATTTATTGCAGCAAATTTTGGAGAGGGAGAGAGATAGATAAGAGAGAGAAAGAGAGCGATGGGGATGAGCGGGGGAAAGATCTTCGTCAAACTGACAGAAAGACCGTGCCTTATACAAAATAATCTCCATGCACATTTTTGTCAGATACACTTAATGGTATCTTCGTTAGATAGCAGTGCTTTATTATGCTATCTTCAGTAGATAGCATGTGATCTTCTTCCGTATATTCTGAAAATAAAGTATTGAAATTAAGTATTTTTATCGAATGATTTGCACTCTGGAAAATATACCGTGCATTCGGTTTACTTTAATAAGAGAGAGAGGGATAAGAGAGAGAAGATGACCGATGGGGAAGGGAAAGAGAACTTCGTCAAACTGACAAAAAGACAGTATCATGTGTACAAAATAATCTTCATGTAAAGTTTTGTTAGATGCTATCTTCGTTAGATATTGCAGTATTTTATTTATGCTATCTTCAGTAGATAGCATACATGATTTGTTTCCATATAGCAGGATCGTATAGATATAGTTATAACAATCACTGGTGTCTCTATGTAAAACATTATACATAAACGAGGTCCTTGACTTGGGATTTAAAGGTTATATTCATAACATTTTATGATGAATATTACATTGACCCCTAAACTTGCAATATCGGTGTAAGTGTAATGAATTCGGTAAAATATTCAAAAGTCCAATAATTATAAAACTCCTTAACTATATACATACACCTCCATGGAAGATGTGACATTAATCTCTAACACAGGGGTGTGAATTTCAAATGGAGTCACTCATTTAGGTAGACAATTTGAAATGGAATTCAACTGTAATAACCATGAAATACACAAGAAGTGCATAATTTACAACAACTTAGCGATCTCTTGTAAATACAGTTTTACATCACCTGTGCCTCGGGTCCCGCTTTATTTTTACTCAGAGATCAAATTTCCTTACCAAGTTTGTATAAAGTCACCCGGATATATTCAAAACTTTTTACCACAAATCGTTAACTTTTTAAACTTGAAATACCACTTCAACATCAGTATGATAATCGGTATGTTCGAATGACATACCGTATAAGTATTAAGCTTATAAACTAAACTGCAAAAAAACTTATACATGCCAACACTTATAAGTGTTTTTTGTTTGTTTGTTTGTTTAAACGGCTGCCCCGTGTGGAGACACGCTTGGGTCTTGATGGGACCAGGCTCAAACAAAATGCCCAAGCCAGACTAAAAAAGTCTACAAGCATGCTTGCATATGGAAAGTGAGAAACAGATTTGAAGACAAAGAACAAGGAAAAGAAGGCCACTCCCGACAGTCCCGTATCATCGATAATAATAATATATTACAAATTTGTTGAAAAGTTCTGGAAATTATGATATTGTACAAGAAGAAAAAGATGTTATAGTATATGGTACACTATACTGCATGCAGGGTCGGCCTAAAGCAAAAACACTCATTACGGATTTCGAATTAGAAATTTGACAAGGGAGGGCATGTATTTTCTTCTTCATGAAACGTTGTTCTATATAGGCTATATAGTAACACAGGGATTGGGGCTTGAACCTATGAGATAATGGACGCGGGGCGGGGCTTGTTGTCGTGTAAAGCCGAGGTTCGGTCACCAAAGCACGTACCCGTCCTTTCGCCTTTCCATCAGTTAACCCCTGTCATTCGTGACGCAAATACCAGGACAAAATTTGATAAAGTTGTGAAAATTTTTAGATTTTAAAATTTAAATAATTTAATTATAATGCACATGAGAAATGCATTCTAATGCGTACAAACATGCCCATTATTGGTTCAGTGGTTTTTTTATAGATTGGCGTTGACAATCTGGAGATGATTTTAGAAATATATGATTTATGTGTGTCAAGTCAAAAAAAATGCTCAGTAGCCGTGTACAAAATCTTTCTTTTTAATACGTTTCTGTTATGCACGTGCAGCAATGAAAAGAATAGTGAAAAAGACTATTAACAAAATTCAAAAGTTTCAGTCAAAACAGTTGTTGTTGTGGGAAGTTGTGTATACGGTATAAAGAAAATTTGAAATTCACAAGCAGTTTGTGAATAAAAAGTTTCAATGGACGTAGAAAATTGTGTTTTTAAAAACAAGATATAACAAAGATGGCGGACAAACAATGATAGAATAATAAATGTACAGAACCGTGACAAGGGTTTAGTACTGTAAAATTCGGGTCAAAATCTAGGTGAAATATTGATCTCTTTGAATTCATACATTTATATAGGTCTATATAAATTTTGGAGGCATAATAGATGATGTATTATAAATGTAGCTATTCTTGATACATTTTCTTTCACATGACCTAAATGAAACATAAAAATGTGTGAAGTTATAATGTCATGTACGTCATGCATCACAGTCTTAAATCAATTATATTTTTAAAACCAAGTTAACATTTTCGATGCAACCCACACGTTCCATATCATAGCCAATTCAATTTAAACCATCTTGGTAACTTTCCGCACGTTTTAATGATCCCAATATTTACCATATCGCCCAGGAAAAACATCGTTACCATAGTACCGTCGCCACATACTGAAGATGCAGCACTATTACGCATGATTGCGCCCATGACTACAGTTTGAATTGCAAGGAAAAATTATTATGAAATAATTGAATAGCAAACGAAATGTAGGTCACCGGGTTTGTTATGAGTATAAACCCTCACACCTTACATTGGGCCTAAAGGGGCGTTGGACGCAAACACGAGCTTTATCGAAAAACCGCCTTACCGGGGTTTCATCATCGGTGATCAACTTTTAGATGCTCTATATGAGCAATGCCATTGGGGGTTTATGAGGCAGTGGTATATATTGGAGTCAGGATGTTATTATGAGACCTGTGATGGTCATTTAGGGTATAAAGGCCTCTCAACTTCAATTAATTTTGCTCGCTACCGAGTCAGGCAGGCAAATCTCCATCACTGCATTTGCTGGTGGTATATATATATATCTGTATATATATGAGAGAAGGGTAGAGATGAGTGTTATGTATACAACATTATAACGGAGAATGAAATTTATTTTCTTGCTCCATAGCACACATATGTTTTGTTATAGGTCCAGTTACCATGGTTACTGTGTACTATAGCTTCAATTTATATTAAACGGTCTATTCCACTTGAAACCCATACTCCCTCTATGAAAGATATGACCTTAATCTCCCACACCGTGAGTGTGAATTTCAAATGGGTTTACCTTGACTCCATTTTAAATCTACAACCTTTACTTGGGAGATTAAGATCATGGGGGTGCATGGACTTCAACTGGAATAGCCCAAATGGGACACACAATCTCCATTAGTATTTTGACAATATTTAATGTAAAAGAAAATAATAATTTAAATAAATATATTGTGTTTCTTCCTCCTCCTAATCCCAGTTGGCCAAGCACAATGTGCCGCCTTAGTGCGTACGTGATATGGGCCTGCGCCAGTAAATACATGGGCTAAAATGCACTTACGTATGGAAGCAGAACTCACGCGCAATACATTTTTAACTTTGGCCATGCACACGCATATATTTGCATATAAGTTTGAACAAATTGCGGCTGCGCAACAAGGGCGGAAGCTTTGTTAGAATCTATAGCTTCATTGGTTGTTGTTTCACATGACTGGGCCAGAACATCATGTTTGAACAGTTTGAAGAAGTCCTAGGATGGAAGTTATCATGGTTACAAGGACTGCATGTTCTCGTCTTCAGGGTTAGTCGATTTTACACTGAATAGGGATGAAAAACATTCAGCTTTATCTTCTGGAGTTTGGCCGACCGGACAACTTTAAGAACTGAGAATTCAGTCTTATATTCATTCTCTGCTATAAATCTGCGGGTCATCCATAAAAACATCTTTTGAAGCCAATCTGGAGTTCTGTTGCCTTCTTCTTCTTCACTCTCATTTGCACTATATACCTTCAATGAGAAATGTCGTCTCCCAATTTGTCGCCTCAACGAGATGTCGCCCTGGCGGAAGTATGCCCCCTGGAATAATGCATGATGGGATAGAAGAAAAGGCGCATTAATGATCTACATGTCACTCATAATGTTGTCATTTTGTTCATGTTGTCATCATCATGATTGCACACCACTTTGACATATGAATACATTGTTTAATACTCTGACCCACCTGTCATGGAATATTTACATACAAGCCTTTTTGATCTCGCCTTATTTATTTTTCTATCCCTCCTCCAGATATTACAAAACGTCAAAGATACACGATTTGATACATGCGTGACACCATAGTATCTATGGTGACACATACGTCAAAAGGCTTGGCTTATACACTAGAGGCATTATGTTGCTGAAGTTATATATATGAGATGATAAAATGACTTTAATCTTTGGTGGTACAAAGAATCCATTGATATGCTTTTCCTTATTGAAGAGAATACCAAACCCCAACCAAACTAAAACAAACGAACATAAAAATTATGTCAGTAAAACTAAAAGATGGTTCTTGCATGCATGTTATCGTGGTTATGCAATGGAGTTATGTCCCTTATATCATACCCTGACACAGTGGTTTTCACTCTTTTAGGAGTGGTTTTCACTCTTTTAGGAGTGGTTTTTTACTCTTTGAGGAGTGGTTTTCACTCTTTTAGGAATGGTTTTTACTCTTTGAGGAGTGGTTTTCACTCTTTTAGGAGTGGTTTCACTCTTTAAGGAGTGGTTTTCACTCTTTTAGGAGTGGTCTTCACTCTTTGAGAAGTGGTTTTCACTCTTTAAGAAGTGGTTTTCACTCTTTTAGGAGTGGTTTTCACTCTTTTAGGAGTGGTTTTTACTCTTTTAGGAGTGGCTTTCACTCTTTTAGGGCCTTAAAATAAAGAGAAATGGGAGGATCAACAACAATGACAAGGGGCCGATTTAGTTATTTAAATTTTGAACTTTAGTTTTCTTTGGATCAGCACATTATACAAAAATGCGTTGAGAAATGAGCTGACAAAGAACAAATGAGGTGGTGTTTTTTTTTGTATCTTATGGACCACAATAGCCTCATCCCTATGGCATAGTTCAATAACCTCAATTAAACAATCATAGTGCAAAATTTGACCTCAAGTTGAAGAGTATGAGTTTTTGTACCCAAATTATGAAAGGTCATTCAATGAATGTGCAAATGTATTGGGGTTAAAGAACTGTGACCCTGATAGATGAGCATGTTGTGGATCCTAGTCTAATATAAGAGGCGTTGCCAGATTTTTCAATTGAAGATATGTTTATACAGATTGTTGCTCTAACTGAGTGACGCTATTGTAAACTTGACGACAACCATGACAACTTTCGCAGCGTAATTAGCGTGGTAAAATTGGACATTCCAGTTAAAATCCATACTCCCCCTATTAAAGACATGACCTTAATATCGCACACAGGGGGTGTAGATTTCAAATGGAGTCACCAATTCAGGTGATCCCATTTGATATTCACACTCCATATGTGGGAGGTTAAGGTCATGTTTTCCATAGGGGTGTATGGAGTCTAACTAGAACAGCCCAGTTAGCTTGGTAAAATACAACCTGCTTTCGACATGTTGCAAGGACGTGGCCATCATTTGCCATGGAGATTGATTATGATGAGACACCGTCATACCAGGTTTAAAAGTAGGTGTATAAGGCCAAACCATAACCTCAATTAAAATAATAAAAACAAACAAGTAAATAGAAAATAAAGGCAACGATTTTTATAATGGTTTTATCATTCATTCAATAGGAAAAAAAGGTTCTAGGTTGTCCTGTGTAAGAGAAAGGGATCTTGAAAATTGAAAGAACCCCAGCGAATTATTTCTTTCTCACCTAAATGCAGAACCATTTCAGGTCTAAACTGATTCTTTCTATAGCCTTTCCAGAACCTTTTTGGTTCACCATTTAAGGTTCTACATACAGGACAACTCAAGAACCATTTTAGGTTCTAGTTAGGAACCATTTTTAATACGGAGAGAAGAAAGTAACGAGTGAAAGAACCTTTTTCGGTTCACCAGTTAACGTTACAGGACAATTCAAGAACCATTTTAGGTTCTAGTTAGAACCATTTTTAATACGGGGAGAAGAAAGTAACGAGTGAAAGAACCTTTTTCGGTTCACCAGTTAACGTTACAGGATAATTCAAGAACCATTTTAGGTTCTAGTTATTAGAACCATTTTTATACAGGGAGAAGAAAGTAACGTGTGCAATGCAAAAACAACAGAGCAACACTTAATAAACACTTGAACACTTTAATGGTTAAGGTTTTTACAGTATTAAAATGCTATAGGGTGTTAATTTATAAACACTAAAACACGTAAAAATATGAAGATGTTTATGTTTTTAACACAAGATAGTATTAAAAGTGTGCTTTTTAACACTATAACTCCATAGTTTTCCAAACACCGTGTCTCTGTCTCTTTCTTTAAGACATTGTTTTGCTTTTAGCTGCACCTCCCTGTCTGTATTTTTGTAGTGTTTATTTGTTATTTTGTTGTGTTTTTATGATGTTAGTAAATATATATAAAAATAAACCTTGAACATTGAATACATAATTGTTACGTTATAAATGCATATACATGCAATTGAATTGAATTGAATTGAACTGCATTGAATTGAATTGAATTGAACTGCATTGAATTGAATTGAATTGAACTGCATTGAATTGAACTGCATTGAATTGAATTGAACTGCATTGAATTGAATTGAATTGAACTGCATTGAATTGAACTGCATTGAATTGAATTGAACTGCATTGAATTGAATCGAACTGCATTGAATTGAATTGAATTGAATTGAATTGAACTGGATTGACTTGACTTGACTTGACTTGACTTGAATTAAATTAAATTAAATTGTTACGTTATAAATGCATATAATTAACATGCAATTGAATTCGAATTGAATTGAACTGCATTGAATTGAATTGAATTGAACTGCATTGAATTGAACTGCATTGAATTGAATTGAATTGAACTGCATTGAATTGAACTGCATTGAATTAAATTAAATCATGTGAACAAAAGGAAAGAAATAAAAATCACAAATATACAAGAAGCAGTGGCATAGCCAAGAAGGGGGGGACAAAGGGGGCAGCTGCCCCCTGTGAAAAGTCTTGCCCCCCCCCTGTGGGATGGTTGCCACCCGATATTTAAGATTTTTAGGCCTGTTTTGTAGTTTCTAGCCAATTTTTGACCATTTTTGTCAATGTTCCCTCTCCCTTAAAATGTGTCTTTCCCCTTTTGCCCACCCTCTGAAAAAGTACTGGCTACGCCATTGACAAGAAGCCAGTATACATGTTGATTGCTATCGGTCATTATTAGAGCTTTTGAATTAATAACCTTCCTTAATACTCTTGCAGTGTGCTATTCCAGTTGAAATCCATACACCCCCTGTGGAAGACATGACCGTAATCACACATACAGGGGGTGTGAATTTCAAAGGGGGTTACCTGAATGGGGACTCCATTTGAAATTCACACCCCTGTGTGGGAGATTAAGGTCATGTCTTCCAGAGGGTGTATGGATTTCAACTGGAATAGCCGGCCCGATGTGGTTGGAATGAGTAATGTCGTGACATCTTCTCCGCGTTCCAATGTAAAGAGCAGTAACCAGGCGTGAATAGCTAAGCATATATTTCTCTTTTGCTTTGTGTGGTGGCCATCTAAGTTACATGATGCGCTTGGTGCTATCTTTCCCTCTTGTGTTAGTCTCCTGGTAATATCGTCACATTTCAATGATATTATTTATGTGTAGTGTTTAAGTCTTTGCTTGCGTCTAAGAAGATGGATTCATCATCAAATTATCGAATGGTGATATATTCCCTAAATATTAAATTTGTATTTTAAGAACCACTTGGCCAGTTTTCGACCTGTGCGTAATATATTAAAACGCACTTATGTAGATATCATAAGATCTTGATATCATCAAATTTGAATATTCTGAAATTTGGGGGAAATTGCATTATCATGCCTATTATGGGGTAAATGCGTGCAAATCCTAAGGAATCTTTACATGTTACACATTGACATATTCATAGTCATAGATCGTGAATTCCCAGCGAGGGTGTCCGGCGAGTATAGGTTACCACCCATCCGATTACCGTGTTTTATCATATGTCTCGCGGCGATTCGAACAAATAAAGCTAAAGTGTGAGCTGTTAAACTTAAGGTACCCAAGGTGTGAGATCGCCAACGACGCGAGAAGGGAAATATACTTCTGTATGTACCGGGTGACAAATGCGGTAGCCGTGTTACTAATTGCCCGCGCAGTGCCCGCGGACTTGAACCGTTAACATTACGCCGTGGCGTGCTTAGTTCCATCGGCGAAAACTTTCTCTTAATTCCACGGTTCGGTGATGTACTCGGCGAAAGGTGCGTAGGTATAGCCTGTAGGAACTTCTAGGGGTGTGGACGTATAATCCAGGTGCAGATTCATCCCCCTGGGAAGATGGGTAGATGTCAGCATAGAGTCTTTTGTATTACACATAATGCGCCACTAGTTGCCTATCAAATTGGTGTTTAGTTGCTTAAAAATATTAATTGTACACACCCTTAAGTTTAATCATACACGTGGTTCAATACCACCGCAGTGCCTAAGGTGGTCAGATGCCCGCGGGAAGCGCAGAAGATAAAGGAACACCCGCAGGAAGCGCGGAAGATAAAGGAGGTGATTCGGGTGATGGTTAAAGTCCAGTGAAGATGAACCATGGTGTAGCCGAAAGCTATTTTTGCTATAGATCGACATGGCGCTGATTATTCATCTATATATATAATGTAAAAAGGCTACAAAATATGTATTCAGTAAAAAATGCACATCTTGAGAAACTCCGGGACTAATCATTCTCGATTTCCTGTAAAAATCGTGATTTCTTGAAAGCGTGTGTATTAAAAACAAAATGATGTAATTTAGGGGGTGATATTATTTCATCAAAGTGCCACTTGCTTCAATCGCTGATGGCTAATTATTAGTTTTCAAGTGAAATTTTAGAAATGTTGCAATAAGTGAGTTGATCTCGCTTTCGTCATTAACCTTTTGTCTACCTGCCAAAAAAATCAAAGCCTAAACTGTGTTTAATATAGTATGGACTATTCCAATTGAACCCCACACCCCCTGTCACGTTCAAGTTTCAAAATCACAAATCTATCAAATTAGAAGCATGTTTTGTATTTTTAGGGGGTACCGGTGAGAAACCTGTTGACACGAAATAATTGCGCGCGGTGCGGAGAAAGGCTTAATTCAAAGTGAATCACAATCAAGCAATATGACGTTTCCTATACTGAGTCCAAATCGATCTACTGTTTCAAGTTAACTCTGCAAACGATATGTTTCAAAAAAAATTAAAAATTTCAGAAATGTAAATTTTCATGACCATATTTGGAATCAGCATGAAAAATGCATTAAAATGAGTACAAACAAGCCTAGAATTGGTTCAGTGCTTCTTAAGATAGCTCTTGATATTTTGAGAAAATATCTCAAAACTTGGATTTTTTATGTCGAAGCCTATGGCTAGCACACAGAGCATTAATTCCATTTGAAATTATGACTAGTACTACCCCGATCACATTTCGCTGATGAAAACTCACTTGCAAACCCAGCCCCGAAACTAAATACGCGAGAACCAATTGTTACGCTTGATTCAAAATTGCTTTTTTATTCTCATATGTAAGAGTGGATATACATGTACTACAAAACGTTAAAGGTACTGTTTTAGAACTAAATACAATTTGTAACCACAAAGCTAAATTTATAGCCCGTAGGCTTGTTTGTTATCTATTATGGAATGAAATAGATGCTAAAATATAATAATGATGGCTTTATTGTGAATAGTATTGATATCATGAATAATGCATTGTTTACACACAAACCGTGAATTGTCTTCGTGTTAAAAGCTCGTTGTTGTCACCTATATTTGTGATATATGGCCTTTTTGAACCATCAATTTGCTGGCTTGGAACACCTTTTTTATGTATTTAGATTTTATTGTATTTTTCACCAAATTGAGAAGGAAATTCACATGACATAAAATTAAATAATAGTACGTAAGACAAACAGGCTTGAACAATATTGTTTTGTTCCACGATGTCCGAAATCATAATTTAAAAGTCTAACATTTTGGACGAGGGTCAAAATGCTGCATGTTGGTCTTTCTACGTTTTCTAGATAGCTAGCCCACACGCATCGCATTATCAGGCTTCATGGGAGTGATTAGGCTTCAGGGGAGCGATCCTTATGGGAGTGACGTATAGCTTACCTACATTTTTCAAAACTACTTATAGTTTAATTGCAATCACTCCCCTGATATGCTCACCTCAGGTGAGCGATTGGTAGCTCGTCTGACATTATCTATTAGTCCGGGTCTGTGCACCCAAAGGGGTCATTTTGACCACTTTTTAAGGGATAGGGGTTGCAGTTTAGTCCATAATTTCACAAAAATAAGTAGTAATATTAGTTATCGTAGAAAGAAACGCGTTCCACAAAATCTGACCAATGTTTTTAACGCAGCATAAGGCTATATACATTATAGTACCGCGTATATCGGCTGTTCATTTTGCACTCAGAAATTAGATTATTTCAGAGTGCCTCATTTGACCTTTTCCCAGTGAAATTTCGATTAGAAACAGAAAAAAATGAAGGAAAAATCAATAAAATGGACAATAGACTCTCACATTTGTCCATTATTGACCCAGGGTAGTTTTGGTGAGTTAAAATCATATATGTTTTATATAAACTAGCAATTTCCCTTCCTTGTTCAATCAATTTACCTATCTAGAGTCTGTCCACGCCTGTGTTAGCAAATACACTGAGTCAATATCGGTGCTAGCTGCAATGGCTAGCTGTACTGTTGAAAGTGCTCTGTACGATATATAAAGCGTTCCAAATTATCAGGTGTGTTGATTTTTATGACCACAATTTTATCTGAAAACATTTGCCAGCAGAACTCTGCATAAATAAGTAACTCTTTTGCTTCGGGTGTTTGAATAATGATTATACATATATATGAAATCCCTGCTATCTTCAGAAGAAAGCAACATTCGAAATATAGTAGTATTTATACAGTGTTGCTATGTCAATGAAGCTGACAAAATAAATAGCCATGTTTCATATTTAGTGAACGTATCAGTTCTGCTATCTACGGAAGATAGCAGATAGCAACATTTGCTATCATCTAATTAAGATGTAAGTCCTGCTATCTACAGAAGATGGCAAATAAAGAGTAATTATAGCAAATACCAAATACAGCCAATATTAACATTAGATATAGCAATAAATATTTAAGTTCTGCTATCTACTGATGATAGCAGATAGCAACGTTTGAAGATATAGTCCTGTTTTCACGGATACCGGCGCATAGCACGGTGCCCTTTATTTTTTTATCTATTATTATTATACCGAAGATAGTAGATAGCAACGTTTGTTATCTAGTGAAGATGTAAGTCCTGCTATCTACTGAAGATAGCAAATTTAGCAAACGTTTGCTATACTGCATGTGAATGCACCACGTATATTAAGTCATGCTATAATACTGAAGTTAGTAAATAGCAACGTTTGCTTTCTAGTGGAGTTGTAAGTCCTGCTATCTACTGAAGATAGCAAATAAAAATGTTTGCTATCTAGTAAAATTTAAGTCATGCTATCTACTGAATGGAGGAATCAGATAGCACCGTTTGACGGTGAGTTAATAGTAAAGTCCTGCTAAACTAGCAGATACGAAGATAGCAGATATCAACGTTTGCTATCTAGTAAAGATATAAGATCTGTTATCTACCGAAGATAGCATATAGCAACGTTTTCTACATGCTACACATTATCTAAGTAAAGATATGAAAGTTTTGCTATCTACTGAAGATAGCAGGCAGCAAAGTTTGCTATCTAGTGAAGATAGCAGAAGACAGCGTTGTTATATCTAGAGAATGTAAACTGGAAAAATCAGATAGCAACAAGTATACGGTATTAGCCTTGTTATCTATCGTAGATATATAGCAACGTTTGTTAGTGAAGATATAAATCATGCTATCTACCGAAGATAGTAAATAACACGTTTGCTTTAAAAATGTGTCTTGTTATCTGCCGAAGATAGCAAATTGAAACGTTTGCTATCTGGTGGATGTAAGTCTTGCTTTCTACTGAAGATATAGCAACGTTTGTTATCTAGTGAAGATATGACATACGGTACTACGGTATCTACCGAAGACAGCAATAACAATGTTTTCTTTGAAAAAAAGTGTCTTGATATTGCCGAAGATAGCAAATTGTTACGTTTGCTATCTAGTGGTTATTAGTCTTGCTATCTACCGAAGATAGCAAATAACAACATTTGATTTGAAATTATGTGTTCTTTTATGTACCAAAGATATATTATAGCAAATTGCAAAGTTTGCCATCTAGTGCCGGTAAAATCCTGCTATCTACTGAAGATAGCAAATGTGTTTTAGGGAAGATCTCGATATACTGCTAGTCAGATAGCAACAAGGTTTCCCCTTGAACAAGTTTAAATTTTTGCCAGCGCACATCAACGTTGGAAAAAAACCAGTGCATGACCGGATTCGAACCGGCGACCTTCGTAATATTAGCGCCGGTCGCCGGTTCGAGTCCGGTCAGATGCACTGGTTTGTTGTTGTTGTTTTTGATTTTGGGTTTTTTTTTCAACGTTTATGTGCACTGGCTTCTCTGGGGAAAGATTAAAGACGCAAGGTTACCCCTTCCCTCTCTCTATTTCTCTCCTCGATCTCTGCCTCCTCTCTCTCTCGATCTCTCTCTCTCTCCCTCTCTCGCTCTCTCCCTCTCTCGCTCTCATATAGTACTTGGGTTGGCTATCTGAGGATTGTCATGAAAAGTCAATTTAGTTCAATCAAAAACCGTCCTTTAAAAAATTCATAGGTTTTTTCGTTTACATCCATCAGGAAAGTAAAGTCAAAGCAATAAGAACACATGTTTGATGTTTCCAACAATATATTTATTTCTTTTCACAATTGTGTAAGCGTTAAGCGATCAGTCATTCCTCTCAAATTATATATGAATATATTTATGCAAAGGATATTTGTATACAAGTTGATGAACACACATGACAGAATTAATGATATTTTGGACAATGTTTCTTTTCATGACATAAGCGATTAGTCAATTCTTGAAAATATTATAAATTCATGAAAAGGACATTAATGAAAAAGTTGTTGATGGTCGCAAAAGAACAAACTATTTGACACACACTTTTCATTCAATGTATAAAAGTAAGCCATCAGTCACTTAAACCGCAAAAATCACATCAATTTATTCATGAAAAGGACTTAAAAGTGACAGCATGATAAATAAATCAAAATGATACAAGGAAAAAAGAGAGAAATCATCACTCGATTCTTATCGGGCCTTGTGGGACAATTGAATAACACATGGCTGTTACAAATCGAGTGGTGATGTGCATGAAAGTCCTATCTGCAATAGCTGCCAGGTGTCATATTTTAGATATGTATACGATATAGAATGCATAAATTGTTAAAAGTCTACAGGGCAGCTATTGCAGGTAATGGTTTCTTGCCTTAATCCATTGAAATAGAAACGTTTGTTCAGAAAAAATGGACAAAAACAGGACATGTGTCGTTTAATAAAATATTTATAATTTGCTCTGAAAAGTCACAATGTCGCGTCGAACTAAGATGCTAGGCCATTTGGGCTTTGAGATTTTTTATGTTTTTTCTCTTCTTCGTTTGGGCATACTTTGTGACAGGTTTCAAATGTCTAGAAAAAAGTATAGTTTAGCTTTTGGGAATTTGACATTTGTGAGGCATCCCATGTCTCCTTGCGCGTTAACTGCATGTTAGTGACACTATGGACCACAATCGCCTCATCCCAATGGCATAGTTCAATAACCTAAATTTGACCCCAAGTTGCAGAGTATGAATTTGTGTACCCAAATTTTCTAAGGTCATTAAATGAATGTACAGATGTATTGAGGTTTATAAAGAACTGTACCCTGATAGATGAACATGTTGTGGATGGATCTTAGTGTAACAATGTAAGAGAGGAGTCATTAATGTTTTTCTGTTTGAAATGTTTTTTAATTTGATTATTGATTAATATGTTGATTGATTGACTGAATGATCGATTCATTCATTCATTCATTTATTGATATATCGATTAATCGAATCGATCGATCGATTGACTGATTGCTTGCTTGATTATTTGATCGGTCGATTGATTGATTGATTGATTGATTGATTGATTGATCGATTGAGAGATCAATCGATTTCATCATGGTTATTCAAAAAGCATAATTATATGATACTAGTTTGCGTCTGACGTCATGACAAAGGCGCGCCGTGATTGGTTGCTTGACCTGCGCAGTATGGCATTTTTGGTCTGGTTGACAGGACGGCATACGCAAGCTAGTCTTTTTTAATTCGGTCTTCAATTATACAACACTAGATTTCGCGGTTCTCGGGTTGGGCGGTTCTCGTGATAAGCCTATAACCCAAGACCCATTACCCATACCTACAACCCCCGTAGCCGTGAACCGTCCATGTTCTTTTATTGTCATCCTTTCTTTTTCCTTTCCGTATTATCATGTCCATTGGTCTCTTGGACGTAAGTACGTACGTGGCTCTGCGTCGTTTACTCGCGCGATGGCGTAGTGCGAATTACACACGCGGCGCCGACGCGCGCGTCCGCGCGGACAGACGGACAAACTCTCTATAATTAGTATTAAGATAAATAGGCACATATTTGGACCATCTCTCTCTTCTTAGTACCGTTTTGTCAGATGAAACAACTCAATGCCTTATGTAGAAGAAAACATAACCTCTTTTACTACGTTATTGTTCTTTTTAATTTTCGTCCGCCGAAGATGATTTTTCCCCACCACGAATTGCATCATGGGATACTCAGATGCATTATGGGATATATCAAATAATTGATACAACTTGTGATGACACAGGTGGTGGAATCGGAAGTCACCTCAGCAACCAATTGACACTTCATATGAGACGTACACGAAGCAGGTCGGGTGACATATCAACCTCGGAGCAGAGTCACCAAATCAACAGCAATTTCTTGCTTATAAAAATGACACAGATTTTGACCCTATCCTATCCATAGGTTTGTTCTTAGTGCCGTTTTGCTAGAAGAAATAACTCGATTTTAAATACGCAATAAATGATTGTAAAAGAACAATTACATAATTAATATTCAATTAAGGGCTCGGATAGCGACGTTTTTACGATTTTTTTGGTGGGACCTAACAGCACATCAGACACACCAAATTGCGTTTTGAATACGAGGAATGTCCTTCATACCAAACGAACTAACAGATTTCAATACTTTACCATGGTTGTAACTGACGAAGAAACAGGTACAGAGAAAGTAATGTAGGCCTATGTTACTATACTGTAGTATAATAACATGCCACCAAAATCAATTATCAAACTTTCGAGGCGATTATTAACATAGAACATGCATGTCGCATTTGGTAAAACCAATAGCTAGTCAATTGGGGCGCCTCAATTTGAATGTGACCGAATCTGTCAGGTTTGCGCTGAAAGCACCGGATACCTTTGTCAGTTTTTTAGCACGTGATTTATACTTCAACATTTCAGTCAACCGTAAAAAATGCATATAATGCCACTACTTCTATAACATATCACTAACCCTAATACTAACCCCATTACCTAATAAAAGATTGGTCACATTTAAATTACAATGATTCAGTGGTGCCCCTGTCCTACTGAAGATTTACTGACTCTGAAAAGAGTCATTGCTGTAGGTTCCCCTATCC
The DNA here is from genome assembly GCF_039555335.1 of Amphiura filiformis. NCBI lineage: Eukaryota > Metazoa > Echinodermata > Ophiuroidea > Amphilepidida > Amphiuridae > Amphiura > Amphiura filiformis. The sequence goes on from NC_092629.1 coordinate 27,170,461, forward strand.
TACTGAAGATTCGATGGCTCTGAAAAGAGTCATTGCTGTAAGTTCCCCTATCCCTCGTAAAATTCAGTCCCTCTGAAAGGAGCCATTGCTGTAGGTGCCCCTATCCAGTGGCTCTGAAAAGAGCCGTTCAATAAAAACAATAATACTTGTCCGATGGCAAGCCCGTCGGAACCCTCTTTTGGAGTGTGATTTTATTCCCTCTTTTACATTCAGAGAGATATTCAAAATAATTATAATAGTTTTCTGTATCTAAATATGTACATGTAGGCCTATCTTTAGCTAATTACTGAAATTTATAACAAAATATATTTATTGTGTGCAATCCTGTGAATGTCAGACAGTCAGTGGAAGACAAACAAATATTTATTGGTCTTGGTCGAAGTTAAAAGCTTATTTTATTTGATACAATTCAAATTGAAGATCGTGACATGTCGACAGTAGAATCAGCATTGTAAAATCTATCTGAATATGCTCATGCTGAAGAAAAAACAAGAAAAGAAGAATAAACACGTGTATACGCAGGTTCCATCAGTTATCATAAAACAAACTTGCCGACAAAAACAGTTAATGAACACGATTTCTGACACGAAACACATGAAACATGCATTCTGTATTCGATACAGAACCACCATGACCACGACAATAGGTTATCGGTTTGAAAATAACGGTATAGCTGTCAGTAATGCGCTGAAAGCACCGGATAGGCCTGTCAGTTGGCAGCACATGATGATGTATTCATCAGTCACTGGCAAAGCACATACCGCCAATTTATGATGAGGTGAATTAAACATATTACATCCGAAAGCTTCACGTTATCGTATTATACTCATGGACAATAAAAAAAACCCTCCGTGTTATTTTTTATTATGAAAATAAAATTACGCATGAAGTACTATATTTTTTATTTATTTTTTTAAATTAATTAATTAATTAATTAATTAATTAATTTATTTATTTATTTATTTATTTATTTATTTATTTATTTATTTATTTATTTAGCACTAGCACTAGCTCCGCGCGTTTTACGCTCGGTGATCGCGCTTCGCGCTCGCCGTCGCCACTTCGCGGCGTGAGCATTCCGCGCTAGAAATAGAAATCAGTTTCCAGTGATAAGCATATTCTGACGAGTGTAGGTCGGCTTCGGCTGGCTTGCATGAAACAATATTGTAAATAATGCTTTAATAAATCACCAAGTCTATTTTAAATGTATTTATTTATTTATTTATTTATTTATTTATTTATTTTTTATTTTTTTATTTATTCTTTTATTTATTCTTTTATTTATTTATTTATTATTCTTTTATTAATTAATTAATTAATTAATTAATTAATTAATTAATTAATTAATTTATTTATTTATTTATTTATTTATTTATTTATTATTATTTTATTTATTTACTTACTTATTTTTTATTTTTTTATTATTCTTTTCGTTATCTTATCTTATCTTATTTGTTTATTTATATTTGATTGATTGATCGATTGATTTATTGATAATTGATTGATTGATGATTTATCGATCGATTGATTGATTGTTTGATTGGTTGATTGATTGATTGATTGATTGATTGATTGATTGATTGATTGAACTGAATCGAACAGACTCTAAATTCATTTATACAAATCTACATGAACATTTGTTTCTTAAATATATGAAAGAATTATTAAGGGAAGTTTAAAGCTTTATAGACCATTTGAAAATTCAAATAGACCCAAGCTAGCTAAAGGTCCGTTCATACTATACTACCACCGCATTTGCTTTGCGATGCGGTACGTTGTCGCACTGCATCGTACTGCAAACTACGGTACTGCATTGCGATATCGCAATAAAGTTAAATACATTTTAACTTGGAAGTTGCGGTAAAAGTAATCGATATATCGGCATCGCAAATGCGGTGGTAGTATGAACGGACCTTTACGCGTCTGCCAACGACAGCAAAAAGCACCTGTTTCAAAGCGAACAGAACACCATACCTGTACTACGCCATGCAGTCCATTTTTTTGCACATTGGTATACCTATGAAAGAATACCCAAATCGGTTGATTGATGAGCAGTAAGAGATAACTGATAGAGGATAAATTAATTTTATAAACCCAATAAGATTATGACTTTCGATTGATAATTACTGACAGATTTCATGATGAAATTTGGTGAAAGTAATGGATATGATTAGCGGTGTTTGACACCCTTTATTAATAGGCCTGTAAACAAATTATTTTGAGGAGACTCTGTGTTGAATGATGGAGTACTGACATTGGGTGGACCTTTTATTCAAATGTAGATTTTCCATATCCTGGCTGGCTGCACATGAGTTGTAGCCCTACTAGTATAGGGCCTTTTGACTGTGGTGATCCAAAACCATGCTACCTGCACCATCAGCTAAACCCACTGCTATAAATAATTCCCCAGAATTAGCAGTCACTGGGTTTATATAGCATGGTTTTGGATCACCACAGTCAAAAGGCCCTAGTAGGGCTACATGCGTTGTACGTTTGAATATGAGGCTAATTACCTAACACTTTTGTCTCATAACCTTAACCCTAACCCTAACCCTAACACTAAACCTAACCTTACACCTACACCTAACCCTAACCATACCCCTAACCCTTTAACCATAACCCTAAGCTAACCCTAACACTAAACCCAACCCTAACCCTAACCCTAACCCTAACCCTCAATCCCAACCCTAACCCTAACCCTAAACTAACCTTAACCTAACCCTAACCCCAACCCCAATCCCAACCCCAACCCCAACCCTAACCCTATTCCTAACCCTAACCACAATGGCACAACCACAACCCCAACCCTAACCCTAACCGCAAACATAACCCTATAACCCAAATTTTCACCCTATTTTCGCGCTGGTGGACCTTTAGATTGGCAAATGGTTCCATATTCTTCGTCTGCCCCTTCACATACTCTCCACATTAATACATCTAAAAAAAAAGCATAATTTTTCAGTTTTACGCATGGAAGTGTCGCACAGTTGTAATAAAAAGATCAAATCAAATTTAACAAAAGAAATATCATCACATAAAACTTTAACCACTCTATTATCAATGTTTTATGAAATGGAAATTGAGTTAATACAAAAAGTTGAAAATTTACAATAAAAAGTGTAATAACATTTTGGATATAGCTTGACGATAGTACATGTGTTTATATACCATATTTTTGCAATTTCACAAATCAATAAAACCCGCGCATTAAAATGTAGATTTTACAACTCAATTGTTATGCCTAATGGGTGTATTATTGTTCACACATTTATACATTAACAGAAATTCCATCTTGGAAATGTCGATAATAAAACACATGTATTTAATAAAACAATTACTATTGATATTAAAAATATAATTATTTTGAATAAAAGCACACATTTTCTTTAAGAACAAATCAGTTGTTTCTAAAGTTTTTAAGTTAACAAAATCAAGTCATAACATGCGAAGGTTTTTTTCAATAAAAACCTGATGTTTAACACGTTTTACATCACATTAACCATATTAACTCGCTCCCCGTGGGTGTCGACTGCAGACAACAAGTTAAAAAAAATTCAAAAATCAAAAATTTCAGAATTGTACATTTTCATGACCACATATTTGGAATCAGCATGTAAAATGCATTAAAATGAGTACAAACAAGCCTAGTATTGGTTCAGTGGTTCTTAAGAAAGCTCTTGGTATTTTGAGAAAATATCTCATAACTTGGACTTGATGAAGCCTGTGGCAAGCACGCAGAGCATTAAGCAACGTGTTAAAACATGTCATAACTATTGTGTCAGATTTATTATTTTTATACAACTTTTACATTAAAAAATGATGTTTTTGAAAAAGACAATGATGTATTATAACGTGTTATAACTTGCTATGCTAAACATTTGGGTTAAATGTAATGTAAAAATGTGATGTTATAAGAAGAACGTTTTATAAAGGTGATGTGAGCGTAATGTAAGGAGTGCAATAATTGTTATTGACGGAGGCTCGTGTTACAAGAACTGAATTGTAATTATGAGTAAATGGAGTTTGAATTGACACAAATGTAATGTGTTTTTTGTTTTTATCTAGAAGTTGAAGTTGTTTAATTTTGACATTTTTGCTTCAGGCAACAGGAAACAGGTGATCGGTTTTTATCTAAAATTTCCGTTTTGTTTTTAAATAATTGTGTATGTTCGTCAATATTATATCATGATTGTGGATTAATATTAATATAAGCATGTGCTTATACGACTCTTGTCACCCTAAGCAATCGGTCTTCACCTTCATAATATTTTAATTATAAAGTGCTTTGTTTATTTGTTTCGCTTTAATTCGTTTTGTTTTGTTTTGTTTTGTTGTGTATTGTTTTGTTTTGTTTTGCTTTGCTTTGCTTTGCTTTGCTTTGCTTTGCTTTGCTTTGCTTTGTTTTGTTTTGTTTTGTTTTGTTTCATTTTGTTTTGTTTTGTTTTGTTCTGGCTGGCTGGCTTTTTATGTTTTGTTTTGTTTAGTTTTGTTTTTCGTTTTTTACAACATTATTTCGAACGTTTTGCAACAAGTTTTCAAAAATATTTTAAAATGTTATTCTTTCGCACCTTGTTAATTAATACACACATACGAACTAATTTATCAGCATTTCGAGCAGTTATCAAAGCCACAGTTTTATGAAACATGATCTTCATCCGTGGCTTTTTTAAAGACACTTCTTGTTTCGAAATAGGTTTAGATGAATTTACCGAATTCATTTATGAAACATGATCTTCATCCGTGGCGTTGTCTTTTTTAAAGACAATTCTTGTTTCGAAATAGGTTTAGATGAATTTACCGAATTCATTTATGAAACATGATCTTCATCCGTGGCGTTGTCTTTTTTAAAGACAATTCTTGTTTCGAAATAGGTTTAGATGAACTTACCGAATTCACAATAGATCTTTGAATTATTGAAACAAAAACTCTTATCCCCATTTTGTAATTTATACAATCTTCTCCTGTTCCTATTACTTCAGTTTCTTTGTCTAAAACCTCTTTTTATGCAGTCAAAATAATCAAAAATAGCTGCTGAAGTCACGACTGCCTGGATATGTTACATGATATCTAGCATTGTGATGCCGCAACTGATGAGGGTATTAATTCGGAAGGGTTAGGTCAAGTTTTGCAACAATGCACTGTAGAGAAGGAATACAATTTGAATTTCAAGACATTATACGGGTTCTTCATATTTGTAACCCTTTGTATGACAATTTAAGAAAGTAGAAAATCGGAAACAAAACATGATTAATACAAAAAAATCACGTTTTATATTTTACATGAAGACGCGTTTAAGTACAAGCATGTCTAGTTCACATTTGTTTGTTTGTTGTTGTTTTTGTTTTTGATAATGCGACAGAGAATGACACAATTAGAATTTTTGATTTTTGAACGAAAAACTTTTTTCCGTCAATTTTAGAAATTTTCCTATTTTAATATATCATAATAATTATTTGCCAGTTTTTGATTTTTTAAATATCACACAGAAAGTATGCTTAGCAATAAGAATTTTACGTTATGTTTGGATTAAAACATTAGGAAATTAAACGGTGAAGTATTTATAATGACCGTGTTGCATATTCTATCGCATACACGAGACGAACGTCAAGTTGCCGAATTTCTAGGTATCGTTTCCCGAAATATCTTCAAAACTCAACGCGTAACGTCGTTTGTGTATCGCATGAGATATCCGCTGTGCATCACAAGACCCACTGAACCAATACTGGGCATGTTTGCACTTAGTTTTCAAATATGAACATAATTTGACCATTTTGGAATCAGTTTTGAACTAGTTGTCTTTTGAACGAAATTGTCTGCGCAAAGACAGGGTTATTATCTTAAAACGTGCAAAATGTTCTTGATATGCAAGACTGGGTAGATATATAAAGCACTACACCCCATTTTTATATATATTTGCGCTGTATCAGAAAACTCCCTAAGGATATTTAAATAAAGTTCTCTGTTCGTCAATTCTCCACTTCATGTTTTACACAATTCTTGTCTTTATACAATGAATGCTTTTTCTTGACTAAATTTAATTTTGAATAAAATTGGAACATAGAAATTTTGCCGCTACGTAATCTGATGTGAGAAGAAGCGTGTGTAAACATTGACCCGGTGCACCTCAACATTTTTGCCTTCTCTGAGAAACCGAATTCTCGCGGTTTTAAACCCTCTTTGTGCGGAGGTGAATTCGATGGGTCCAAAAAATTTCGAGAAAAAAAATGTAAAATATAGTCTTTTTGTTTTAAATCTAAATAATAATGTATTCAAATATGCACAAAACATACTTGGGATTGGCTCGCTGATTCTTGAGATAAATATTTAGAAATTAGGGGTAAAACCAAAAATTCGATGTGTATTGTATCGTCCTCAAACCGCCTGTAACAGATTGTGTTTACAATGTTTCTGTACGTGACGTATACAGTAGCGACCCGTCTCCACATGAGCGGCTCGGCAAAAACGTGCGGAAAAAGCATTTTAAGAACTTGTACCCGATTGTTACCCTGTTTTCATTATAACAGAAAATCCGTCCTCTTAATAAACCAAGCAAGGCCTATTTATGGTGCGGTATAAAATATGCTCAAAAAGCCCAGCTGCTCCCCGTCCCCCTTATATTATTTACAACAAAAATGAACCCTTTTCTTTTAAGGAAGTGAAGCTTTAAATAAAAATGCAGTGGTGGATATAAAACAACTAGTTCACACCTAGAGTCACCACTATACTTCATCATCATGATGATGTGTTGCAGAAAATTATGGAATAGTTTATATTTTACATGTTTTAAGCGCAACACCTATCGGATGGATCTGCCGTATACCAGTCTTCAACACTAACTTCATCTGATGTGTGAGGAAGTATTCTTTAGGGTATCCGGAGGGTTATGGAACATGCATTATCTTCCAGTTGCGTCCATTTTGATCAAAAAGTGCATCGGCGTATTTATGAAAAGGTATGATCTATATGAAGCAACAGTCCGTTATTAAGCCTTTCAGCTTAAGATTAGCAACTATTTGAAACTGTTACGATTTGGTAGTTCACAGCATCTTGCGAATGGTAGTGAGCTTTGGCAAAAAATTGCATTGATCATTTCATACAGCGATTATGTAGTAGGATTCAAATACCACAGATATACTTTTGTATATCTGTATATCTGTATATCCTGTGTTTCTTGAGTTATGTTGTAAAGAGGGCTGAAACAATAACACTTTTGTAAAACGATAGAGAAGGTGAACCATCCACCAAAGATCCTCTTTGCATCCACCCAAATCGCCTTAAAGAGTTAGTCCCGCCAGAGATATTATTATGGGTGAAACCAAACATGTTTTAATGTTATTGCATCAAATAGCACCTGAAATTCAGAGATAACCTTGTCACTGATTAATTTGATAACCAGTCAGGTTTGGTTTACCCCATATATGCTCTAGCGGGGCTTCTTCTTTAAAAGCTACATCATCAAATGTCATGAATGTGCGACAAGTTTTACATTATTGGGACGATATTACAATTTCAGGAGAACCCGCCGGAGTACCTTAAAAGCATATTCTCCATCAACATCATCTACAAATTCCCAGAAGTCATCATTTATGGACTTATTTTGCAACATTTTGGCATCTGTAGAGCGATGAGGTGTGGACGCCATTAATGCACAACTACCAAAGGTAATCAAACTGTTTTTGTATGCCATCTTCTTCATTTTGTCTAGGTGTTATAAAGAGCCCCCTTACCAATGAGAATTCACCTTAACCAATCACGTGCGCGATGCGCAAAAGTTCCTCCAAGGGTAAATCGTGCAATTTTAATACAAAATATTA
>NC_092629.1:28680774-28784335 GCF_039555335.1 Amphiura filiformis
TAATTACCTCATAGATGAGATGAAAATTTTCTGTAAATATTACCAATTAAATTTAGACATAGAGATTGTTTGAAAGTTTGCACGTGCATGATAGGGCTTAAAACTTTTTAAAAAGCTGTTCTATATTGGCCACAACTGACCCAAATTTTGCATTTTGAGGACTTTTTTCCCGCTGTATTTCTTAACCGAAAAATACGAGCAAAGCAAGCAAAAAAGGTCCTTGAGAGGCCCGTCTGGTTGAAACACGGTTTGTTTTTGTTGCCTGTATTAATGTATAAATTTACCTTGATTTTCAACTTGTGTAACTTCAACAACAGCTGCCTCTTGCTTCCTTTGCCGTTCCACCTCTCCTATCTCAATACTAATAGTAGTGTGAGGCATAGCCATCTCAGGCGTTGTTGCCATGGTAACAGATTCTCTACTATCAGTGACTCCATTACCCTCCCTAACACTGTTCTTGTAGAGAGGATTGGAGAAGCTTTCTGCTTGATTAGTAGTACGTGGCATGGTCATCTCAGGTATTGTTGCCATGGTAACAGAATCACTATTATCAACCACACCATTACCCTCCCTAATACTGTTCATGTAGAGAGGATTAGAGAAGCTCTCTGCTTGACGGAATTGTTGCGCAAAGATGTCCAGGTGGCCCAAAGAACATCTGCCGGGATTTTCAGTTCACCATCTGCGGTGCGGGTTGTGTCTGTAAACTCCTTCAGGTACCTGTATGATACACACCCAATTATATGTTAGTTACAATCATTGCACAGAAATACACTGTACACTAAAAAAACTGTGTTTACAGATTGAACACATACTTGTCTTCACTTTATAAGCATGTTTAGAGGCTAAAAATTATATATCAAATGCCTAAACATCAACGTTGAATGGCTAAACATCATCTTTTGACACTCTTAGCATGTTTAGTATTTAGTGAACGCACGAATGTGTTTAGAAAAGTATTTAAGCTAAACACCCTTTTCTGCAGTGTACAGATGTAAGTGAAAAAGGAGCCATTGTACACGTTTAACTCACACTGATATTAAAAAATACTGTTCATCAACAAAAATGGGTAATTTTCTGTACTTGATTAACTTATTAAGGGTACCTTTTCAAACTTTTTCTAAATTGAGTCCAAAATGTGGTGTAAAATGTTTTGTGGTATTTTTGCTGGTAAAACTTATTTATAGGGAGCTTTGTGAAAAATAATTTGATAATGCATGAGAAGACTATCGTATTCAAAAGCACCCTACCAACTCCAGGGATCCAGAGGAGGCTTACAAAAAGGCATTCCTACAATGAACTATGATTGGGAAATTTGATCAATAGGCCTATAACCTAATTTTAAAGGCAAAGTCCCCATTGCCATACACACAAAATGGTAATTTTAAAACTGCAGCCAACAAGCTAATAGTTGAGACTTATAACTTATATGACTTTCTTACAGGAAACATTCATATTGCATTAATTTTATTCATAAGTCTCAATGTTTTGAATGTTAAATAAAAGGATGAAAACACCAGCTATTTACACATAATCCCAATGCAAGGTATGTCAACCATAGCGTGTGTACAAAATGAAGAATACCAAGGTCAGAAACCCCATTGGGTTATGGGAATGGCTTTAAACATCCTCTGAGGGATCATACAGGATGTGTAATGACATGCTTAAAAATGTCACACAAAATGAACCAGAATGACGAAGTTAGAAGCAAAAAATTCTACTTACTGCAAGAACTTCTAACTTAGGCCTAAATAGGAGATATATGGCAATTCAAATGGGCTATAATTCCAGTTGAAATCCACACTCCCCATGTGGAAGATTTGGTTAGTCTTCCACAGAGGTGGTATTAGTTTATAATTGGGTAATTTCCATCTGGAAGACTCACTCCAGTTGTTGAAGATAAAAGTAAAGCCATAATACCCATGCAGGGAGTATGGGTTTCAAAATAATTAATCCTATAGCCAATTCCATTTGAAAAACATACTCCCTCTGTGGAATACTTTCCTTTAATATTCCACAGGGGGTAGGACAGATATCAAATGAAATTCTCCAATCCTACTTACTGCAATAGGTTCTTATGTCTTATCAGTAGATATATGACAACAACAACTGCTGTAACTAACACAACCATAAGGATGGATACTGCTATTGCAACTGCACCTATGAAAGAAAAGAAACAAAAATTGTAAACCAATCATATTATAAGCCTACAGCCTTAAAAAAAAAGGTTCTTGGCTGTTCTGTATGTAGAACACCAAGAGAAAAGGATTCCTGAAAATTGGGCAGAATCGGTTCTTTCCGGAACCTTTTTCCAGTCTAAAATGATTCTTTCTAACCTTTCTAATACCCTGTTCTGTTCTTTGCAGAACCATGTAAGGATCCACATACACGGTAGCTCAAGAACTATTTAGGTTGTACTTATAAACTATTTTCTAATAGTGTATGTACTTTTTAAAGAATTGATATCCATGTCAAACTTATAGAAAATAAGTTTTGAAATGGTGCGAAATTTATGCATTGTACATTTGAAATGTGAAGATAAAGGTACACTTTGTCAAGCTTTCTTTAGTTTCAATGCATTCTAAGAACTGTAATAATTAATACATTTTTAATTACACAGAAATAAGAAGGCTGTCATTTTCCTCAGAAGAGGGGTTAATGCATATACTGGGGGCATAAAATTATCAAGGGATTGCGACTATGTGAAGTTTTAATTTTCAAAGTTCCAATTGAAAATTGAATATATTTAAATATTACCCTAAAAAAGAAATATTTGGCAAATTTGCACTTACAATCAACATTTCTAAGTGCTAAGCACACAATTAAGTGATACTCACTCAGAAATATTTCAATTCCTATCAGGAATTCTTAATTACTCTGGTGTTTCTAGATGTTACTAGAAGTGGCAACACAGTCTGGTCTTGATGATGTAGCCAAACTTCTTGGTTACCGTTTAATTATGAGCTGGTCATAAATCTTGTCTAGTTTGTACGCCCCTTCATCTTTATTCATGGTATTATAGCCTCTGCTCCTTATCCTAGACAATTAAGATATATGACCAGCTCATAAATGCTCCAAGTCTTGAACCTTTTCACTAGTTTGACCTCTTGAACTTTTGACCTTTTGTGACCTCTTACCTTTATTACTACTACTCCCACTCTTCTTTACAGCTGATGGTGACCCCATACAATCACCGACACACTTGTCATCAACCAAATAAATCGCTCCATGAACTTTGACCTTTTATTTTGGACTCTTGACCTTTTGTGACCTCTTACCTTTATTACTACTATTCCCACTCTTCTTTACAGCTGATGGTGACCCCATACAATCACTGACACACTTGTCATCAACCAAATATATCGCTCCATGAACTTTGACCTTTTTGACCTCATGGATGAACCTGACATAGCTATCATACAACATCTGTGATTGGTTGGTACTGGATGCAATCACTGACACACTTGTCATCAACCAAATAAATCGCTCCATGAACTTTAACCTTTTATTTTGGACTCTTGACCTTTTGTGACCTCTTACCTTTATTACTACTTCTCCCACTCTAGACTAATTCCAATCAGCCGTCTACACTTCGCATGTACTGTGTATGCTTCGTAGTGACGACTGATTATCTTACAGTCCATATCATGACGGACTTCTGAAAACTATAATGCGACTTTGGTTGTGCGCCGTAGCGCGACTGACTAGCGCCGCCCGTATACCGCGTCGCTGTGACAAGATCGCGCTCTGAACTTCTAAAAACAACAAACTCGGTCAAAAGGTCAATTTGGACACAACTGCGCACGCTCTATGCCACAGGAATCCTGTTGCAAAATCCGTCAATTTTTTTCCACGTAGTTTTCTCAGTCGTCAATCCAGATGGTTGACGACTGAGGGCAGCAGTCTACTCCCACTCTTCTTTACAGCTGATGGTGACCCATACAATCACTGACACACTTGTCATCAACCAAATAAATCGCTCCGTGAACTTTGACCTTTTATTTTGGACTCTTGACCTTTTGTGACCTCTTACCTTTATTACTACTACTCCCACTCTTCTTTACAGCTGATGGTGACCCCATACAATCACTGACACACTTGTCATCAACCAAATAAATCGCTCCATGAACTTTGACCTTTTATTTTGGACTCTTGACCTTTTGTGACCTCTTACCTTTATTACTACTACTCCCACTCTTCTTTACAGCTGATGGTGATCCCATACAATCACTGACACACTTGTTATCAACCAAATAAATCGCTCCATGAACTTTGACCTTTTTGACCTCATGGATGAACCTGACATAGCTATCATACAACATCTGTGATTGGTTGGTACTGGATGCAAGCATGTTTGCCTGGTAGATGACACTTCCATTCAGAATTTTATCATCTGTGTCATGACACAAATAGATCGTAATGAGGAAAAGATGAGTCAACATTTCCACGTAGAAAACAACTTGCCCAATTTGTACACATTTTTATTTTCTGATCTTTTTGACAACCAATTATCAAAAATAACATCAAATATTAAAATTATGAGCTAACTCTTACCTAAAGTCAAGATTTTGAATATTAAGACTTGTGTAAAGTCTTAAAATTTTGTGACAACAATTGTACGAAAACATGCAAAATGGCATGTTTTTAGCCCATTTCCCCCCTTAAATTGCAAAAATACTAAAATTGGAATTTTCCAGGATTTGTGTTCCCTTCATGAGCAGCTGTCATGCACTTAACACTTCTTTGATGCATAACTGACCAATCAGAATACCGGTCTGGTGTTATGATTGTGAGACAATTGAGTTATCCAATCAGAGCCCCACTTCGCTCGGCAAGTCCGTAAGGGCAATTCTGTCATCAAAGTACCTAGCTGCCTCAGCCTGCCTGCTGGCATGTTCAGTGTTTATGGTTGCCCTACATACGTCAGATTTTGGCTGTCCCAACTGCCAGGCAGGGGATTCTACCAGGCCTGTCCCATTAACTCTGTATGCTGGCAATAGGCTTCAACATGAAAATCCCAAGCTTTAAGATATTTTTTCAATATCAAGAGCTATCTCAAGAACCACTGAACCAATACAGGGCTTGTTTTTACTCATTTTAATGTATTTTTCATGCTGATTCCAAATATGGTCACAAAAATGAACAATTCTGAAATTTTTGAATATTTTAAGAAAATATGAAACTTGTGCCGTGTAGTCGACACCTGCGTGGAAAGAGTTAACCTTTGAGAACACTAGCCTGAAATATGTGCTAGACTGCGCTGCATTCCTTTTGTTTTTGTTTTTGATAAACAATTCATACGTTTCCATGCATGAAACCATATAAAATCTATGACGAAACACATCACATCTCCAGTGACTGCCCTGCCCAGAGAAAAAAGGACTGCGGTAGTTGGATATGACCTGTGTGACCCACCATAATTATCTTAACACATAGACTCAACCTCTTTCATCTCGAATCTGAGATGAATGTTAATGAAGTAAAAATCAATGTGGGTGGTAAATCTTAACCAATAACAGATAGGCAAGCATACATGTTTATGCATTAGCCCAACCCACTGTGTTCACTGAACCCAACCCACGTGGGGTAGCTCTATCTGGGTCAGGTAAACTGTTATTCAGATTTCATTTGAAAGCTTAACCATCGCGTGATATACGTGCGCGACGTCAAGCGTACACATTGGACCTTGTGCAAATAATACGCACTGGACGGCTATTCAAATGGCTTAATTGGTAAAAACCACAGGATATGTGCATAAACAGCCAAGACTGCATTTTTTAATGAGGTAATATCATACCCACTATAGAGTGCATAGTTCATTGTATATTCGAAATACAGTAGACCAGTTTTCTCATGGATATCTGAGCTGTTGAATCAGAACAGGATGAGTTTTCCAGTTCAGAGAGATTAATTTAGGGAATGATAAATTAAACTGGTCTACTACAGTAGACTAGAAAAGTGCATAGAAAAGCCAAAACTTCCAAAATTTATTTTCCCTACTCACCTATCAAGTAATTGACATTGAATCCACACTGGCAATACTCATTGATACCAGCTGCTATCTGATTCTTCAATTCAGCAACCAACATAGTGTTGCCAGACCATATACCATAATCACCATTGATAAGTTTCATCTGGATAACCTGGCTGTAGTTCTGTGCAGGACACTGTGGGACATTGTCTTGTCCTGGTGTCTTGCTGGTCAGTGTGAAGACAGAGCTTGTCTTGGTAGTGCAGCAAGTGCAACGAGAAATGGAGATGTCTTGTGGTTGAGAACTGAAAACAAAAGAAGCAAGTAAATAAAATGAACAAAAGATTTAGGCAAATATTTTTTGTTGTTGCAAATTTTAATGTGGTGCATTTTGCAGACACTTTTTAGGAAAATATTATATAAAAGATTATACAGTCGTCTTAGGGCATTTAAATAAAGGCACTTAATTTAATGCCCATGTGACCACATGGGCGCAGACATTACAGCGTCTATACAGGATGTCTGGAAAAGTGACCTTTGGCACAGCGGGGTCTTCTGTGTATTTCAATTGGAAAGCGTGGGATGCATGTCCAAATTTTCTAGCAAATTTGTCATTTTTTAGGTTGACCAAAACTTTCCAAATTTAGTTCTTGAAAACATACTAAAAAAACAGAATCTCCCAATTTTTAATTAAGTTGCACATTAAATTTTCAGCAATTTTGATGATATTTGTCTGAAAAATTCCTATCTCTTAGCATTGTATATAGCACATCTACTGATCACTTGGTGGTCTTGGTATGGCGGCGCCCATGGGTCACGTGGGCATTAAATTTAGTGCCTTTTATTTAATACCCTATGGTAACTGTTATACAAAACAGTAAATTTTATCAAACAGTTTGGTTGAAATATGGTGGGGTGTTTATTAGAGGGCTGGGGGAGGGGGGCTTTTTGTGATTTTCATACCTATGTCTCATTTTAGTTCTGCAATATTCAAGAAACCTCAATCCAGTAAAACAAGAACACAACGTGAGTGAATCATGTGTCTCTTCTGAGGCAACAAAAATTACATTTGGACACAAGACAGACAGAAAAGACGACACGAAGGAGAAAGCAGGTTCACCTCCTAATACCTTTTTATTGCCATAGAATATGAGGACAAAATGATTAAAGGAGCATATTAAAATAACAGATGTGGAAAATAGGAGTATAAACTGACCATAGATACCAGTTGTAGTCCTACTGTATATGGCATATTGGATGGCCTAGGGGAAAGTTAGCCCATATTTGCAAGACTACCCTTGCCTTCAAGGTAAAACAAACCTACTCATGTTACCCTCTGGCCATGGGCTGGCCTGGTGTCAGATCTTACCAGGGAAAGATGACATTCCAATATCGGCCTTTAACAATTAGACTTATGGACAAGACAAAGCTTACCCTAAATCTCCAGGATAAAAGCTGCCGGAATCAGGTATCAGTCTCTGCGACAGGACATTTGTCAACGCAGTCAAATCATCTGTGTAAACCAGTGCATCTACCAAATTACTCCTATACCCAACCATATCATTTCCATCAACATTAACCTCTCCCACATCCTGATACAACGCTACAGCTCCTTTTCCTCTTTGAATAAAAGGACTAAACGACACAGTCAAATCAACTGATGACGCCATGTTTCTAGTTGCTATGGTAATGATACCACTAGAGAATGATGTCTGCTGGTTGGTAAGCTTCACGGCATTAGAGGCAAAGCCATCTGAGGTGAATGTTACCAGTGTGTAGTCATCTAGTGGAGTGTTAGCAGGACCTTTGAGTTCAACATACTCTGTAACTGATGAGTCTGTATTGCTGGAGGAGTAGTAGACCTCATTTATTATGAGACTTGTAAGGGTTTGATCTGGTATTGTGTCAGGTGATGGGAGTGCTGATCGACTACGTGAACACTGGTTTGGAGCTCCTGTGTGGGAACATCAAAAGAACAGGCAAAATGACATCAAGTTGTCAAAATTTAGCATTTCCTCCTGGGGGACAGGACAGAAGTGTATATGTGACACAATCTGGTCCATGGGGGCCAAAGGCAGCAAACTTGAAACTGAGATAAAGGCAAAAATATGGAGTAAAAAACAATAAAATACATAAGAAAATGCACATCACAAAACCTCATAACTTAAGGACCAAGTATGTTTTCAGTATATGATAGCCTAATGTTACTACAAGGTAATAGTTATAGTAACTCAATTTTAAAAAATGCCTCCTTTGGCCCCCATGGAGTAGATCGTGTCACATATAGCCAAGTGGGGGTGTTTTGCGCTTTCAATACCCAAAAGCGTGAGAAGAGGATATCAGGCGACAGAAATAACTTATAAATAAAGGAGGGAGAGCTATTATAATCATCACAAACACAGTAATGTTAAGTTGAAAATATTGAATAACGGCATATTATGCCTTATCATGTCAGCTCTCTCAGCCAGTGGCATCAAGGAAGCGAAGATGAAATGAGATGTGCAATTAAAGCCATATTATAACATTTGCTGAGGAGGACGCCCTCACTGATTTTTTTTAATTCACTTTTTTACACGATTATATTGTACCTTATTAAAACAATATACCCTGCAAAATTCAAGACTCTAGGTGCTGTAGTTTTGTCAAAATCCGAGATTTTGAATAAAGCGCCGGAACCGGCGTCTTATTATTACGATGGAATTATTAGTCGAACGCATACACGATGTTCATAACACCGTACAGTACACACGGCGTGCAGGACGGTGATCTACACAACAATGGGTCGTACCATAACATGACCGAAGGAGTGGTACGTATTGGCGACATACGCGCTGGTAGTAAATTCCAATTTACTTTGCTTTGCCGTAGTTGTTCGGCTCAAAAATAAAAGGGATATATCTGACAGTAAAACTAACATTTTATGTCAAAGAATTGCTAATCTATTTTGTATGATAATGTTATAATATTGCTTTAATTCAAAATATGCAAAGCCAGCCAAATAAAATCTAATGAAATTCTAATGAACAAAATGTGATTTCTTTTTATCATTTGCAACAAATATGGTCTTTTTCTAAAAAAAAAACCCATAAAAAAAGGCCATTTTGTGTATTTAGATTTGCTAAATATCAAGAGCTTTTCACCTACCTGGAGACGATGGGGCAGATTTAAAAGCCATCATAGACATAACCTGATTGGATGAGCATCTAGAGAGTGACCAATCCGCTGTGTCCTCTGATAGACTCTCCTGAAGCTGAACCTGTGACGGTGACAGCTTCCCCATCAAAGCTTGATCTTGATTGGTTGATGGGCCATACACAACAACGTCAATGAGATTATCGGAGGTGGCGATGGTGCCACGCAGGAAGTCGCGTGTGGTAGCGTGGTAGAGGGCGACGGCATCTGGGCCATTTTGGATTGCGTTGTCTGGGATGATGATATTCGGTGTTGGAGTGACATTGATGGTACCAATGACAAAGTAACCACTCGTATTGGTCCTTTATGGAAAAATGAAGAAAATTTAAGGCATCAGTAATATTTCAATGTGATCTCCAGTGGCAGCACCATGTATTTCAGGAGGCCAATTGGGGAAGTAAAGTTTGGATTGGCAAAATATCCAAATATTTGTCTAAAATTTTGTATTTTGGGTCTAGAAAGTAAAGATTTCTGTGATTTGTGGTGCCATCACTGGTAATCTCCCATTTGTGTACAATTATTGACAGGTGAAAAGTAAATTTAAGGGGTTGTGCAAAATCAAAAAATTTGCGCAAAATTGCTGCAAAAAGTGAATTTTTTTGAATTTTTGATTGATCTGATAAATCAACTTCTAAGTCAGATTTGCTTTGATTGGCTCCATTAAAAAAGATCAGAATCATTCCAGCCAATGAGGTGATGCATACCTTTTATCAGTTAATTTAAATCATTTTCTAAGTAAGACCCGTCTTGATTGGCAGACTTGAATTAGTCAAACCAATAAGGTGATAAATACCTTTCATCAGTAAAGTCAACTTCTAAGTAAGACCTGTCTTGATTGGCTCCATTAAAGAAGACAAGGATCATTCCAGCCAATGGCGTGTCTCCTACCCCACCATCATAGAGCTCTACAAATTCCATGCTGGTAGTGCCAGGCATGTCTACGTTGATTTCATTGATTATGACGGCTGGAAAAAATAAGCAAAAATAGCACATTATGTGGACAGTGCGGTAAAAATTACAACAGCAAACAACAAACTAAAATCACAGGTCATAAGCTCTATTGGACTATACATGTACCTGTTAAAATCCACACTACCCCCGTGGAAGATTTTGGAAATATCGACCACAGGGGAATATGTTTTTCAATGTAATTGGTCATGGTTAATCATTCTGAAACCCCTACTACCACTGCATTATGGCTTAACCAATATCATCCACAACTGGAGTAAGTATTTCAAATGGAAGTTACCCAACCGTCTATTCTATTCGAAACCCATACTCCCAATGTAAAAGACTTTAGCTAAATCTTCCACAAGGGTAGTGTGGATTTCACTGGTGCTAGTCACTGGTTAAAACAAGTGAAAGATTAGGATAACAAATATATATGTGATGCGATCAAGCAAAATCAATCGGAAGAAAATATTGATTTTGAAATATAGCCAAACAAAGGAAGTATTTCCTTTTTTACCCTAAGACCGAGAAACTGAAGAAGCACAAAGACGCAAAAATTGCAATCTCGTTGGCAATCAAACAAGACAACCATTTATTGACTTTTGTTTTCAGACCAACACCAAGTCCCTATGATCTCAGCCGTAAAAAGCCATGTATATGAAGGTCAGGAAAATTGAGATGTCAGTGACCAGCAACTGACTCCTGTTTATAGCAGTGGCGCTACCGCAATAATTTTTTCCATAAAACCCCACGTGATCATAATTGCGCGAGGGTGTGCCCCCACCCTGGCATATATTCTCGGTGTTGGACCTAGAAAATAACATGGCTACCCAACACGAGATCCACACTTGCCCTAGGGCGTGCCCCCACCCTAAGACTGAATTCGAGTGTTTTGACCCTGAACCCTGGGATCCTTAAAGCAAAATATAATGGCTGGAATTTCAACAATCAATAGGGTACTGGTGTATACAAGTCAAATGCTCCCAGGCGTGTGTCCCAAGACTCAACAGGTGGTCACCTGAAGTTACAAAGGATAAAATATGTTATTACACGACATGAGTATTATTATCATTCAAGAAAAGAGAATTCAAATCCCATTCTTTATTGCTTGTGCGACTTTTTGCCTTTTCTAAAAGAAAACCTGCACAATACGCTGGTGTTAAATGACACCTGTACAACAGCTCCGACGATGATGAACAACTGCAATTAATAAATACATAATTTAAATATGCAGAATATATTTGCTGATATGTGATCTTGCTCTTCCCATGCTATACAAGAAAGGGAACAATTGTAGCATCAATCTACTAATTGGAACTATTGCTTAATCAAACAATATATATATGCATCTTTTGACGATGTAGGCACTCTCTTATACTCTTGCTAGAACGGAAGTTTTAAAATAAATAATTTTGATGATCAACAAAAGCTCTCCTTTTCCTACATTCTATTTTCACGTATATACAATTAACATACTTTTATTATTTATAATTTTCCTTTAACCCTTCTTGCTGCCAGTTGAGTGCTTTGCCTTTTCAAGCACTATCTTGCAGAACTTACTGTACCTAAAATAAATAAATTTAGCTATTGTTAATTGACATAATTTTTATACTATACATGCTTACGATTTATCATGCAATTCTGCCCAATTGCCCCCAATGGGAGCGGTGGGTGGGAAAATTTTTTAGATGTTGACTTGTATGATTTCAAACCAACAATGATTTGATCACCAGGATCATGTCCCATACCTGCGACATGCGACGACTCTCATTGGTTCCCGGGTCAATCACCACAACGCTGGCATGACAACATGACCTCTGACCCGGTAAACAAATGGAATCGCCACTTTCACGGCAAGGGCAAATTGAGTTTAACTTGTTGCACATCGTTAAACTTTATTACCCTAAGACCGAGAAACTGAAGAAGCACAAAGACGCAAAAATTGCAATCTCGTTGGCAATCAAACAAGACAACCATTTATTGACTTTTGTTTTCAGACCAACACCAAGTCCCTATGATCTCAGCCGTAAAAGCCATGTATATGAAGGTCAGGAAAATTGAGATGTCAGTGACCAGCGACTGACTCCTGTTTATAGCAGTGGCCGCTACCGCAATATTTTTTCCATAAAACCCCACGTGATCATAATTGCGCGAGGGTGTGCCCCCACCCTGGCATAAATTCTCGGTGTTGGACCTAGAAAAATCATGGCTAACCAACACGTGATCCACACTTGCCCTAGGGCGTGCCCCCACCCTAAGACTGAATGCCGAGTGTTTTGACCCTGAACCCTGGGATCCTTAAAGCAAAATATAATGGCTGGAATTTCAACAATCAATAGGGTACTGGTGTATACAAGTCAAATGCTCCCAGGCGTGTGTCCCAAGACTCAACAGGTGGTCACCTGAAGTTACAAAGGATAAAATATGTTATTACACGACATGAGTATTATTATCATTCAAGAAAAGAGAATTCAAATCCCACACAAGTGACTTATTTATATATGGAACTTGACCAATCACCCCCCTCCCCCCTTCAATTTGTTTGCTCACTAATTATTTTGCATAAAATCCCTACACCTCGTCTATAATAGCATCTGGCGGATAGACTATGGACTGAGGTCTGTTATCAAAGTGGACTAATGCGTTTGACAGTGTTTGTTTGAACACTAGCAAGCCAAATGGTGATGGGTGAACACAATCATATAGGTAAATGGGTCTTCCATTCTCATTGCGCCTATTGGAAGTAAAATTTCCAGAATGAACTACAATGTGAGCATTGCCCCCCATCTCTTTTTTAATGACCCCATGTGCGTGTACTTGTTGACATTTCTCATGCATTTTTTCCTGCCCCCCCTGTTTATCTCTTCTGCATAACCTAAGCGAAGCATAATATCTGACCAAATAATTCTGGTGTTTGGCAACACCTCTCTCAACTCGGTAAGGTTCTCTAATACCCTCTGTCTGATATCCCACGTAGGACTTGATAAGATATCATTGGTGCCGACATGCAATATTAATGTAGTGGGGTATGGATTTGTTCTCAAGAGAAATAGCACCCAGTTCACAAGGCCTCTACACTTTCCACCAGGCTTTCCGAACCATTGGACTTCACCACCACCATATAGCTGAGTGTTGCTTTGGCCAGCCCGGTACACAATGCTGTCCCCAATGACCCATGCACGCGTTCCATTTGCTGAGGAAGCTATAACAAGGTTAATCGATCAACCCTGCACACATTGAAATTAATTTCATTAAAACTTTTGAAACATTCATGCTTCTTCACCCGAGAATAGGATTTTACATAATGGGCAACACAATATGACGTGTTGCTGAAATAAAACACGACTCTGAAGTGATCTACTCATGCACTCTGATCTCACTATATGGTAGACATACTATAGCTTAATCTGAAGAACATCAATATATTCTCTTCCAGGGCTTGCCACCAAACTATGTTTTCATTTTCTATAAGTTTTATTTACAACACAGATACAGTTCATGGTGAGAAGATGACATATTGATGATATTCCGACCCATCAGATTCAATCGGCCAATGAAACTTTCCAATGTCGGCCGCTTTTTGTCCAACTCTGTAATTATCAAATTTCTATACATGATGTCCATTCACTCCAATGCGAAAGTCCACTACCAATGTAATGACATAATTATTCAGTGGCGCATAATTTTGTTCACCTTTAATTTACATTTTGTTTCATGTATCGCTAGATGTTGGCTGATTGTATAGTCTTTCCTTCTATCTTCAGTAATTTTTAGTCCTCTATTACTGTAGATTATCTAATACTCTAGAAATAACCTGGTGATTGCAGTTGATTGTTTTAATCGTTACTTGTTGTAGAAATAAACTTGTACTTTTTAAAGCTATGATAACCACCTTGATAAGTACTTTCTTGTTAACAATTAGGAATTCCATATCTTCGCTGCCTCTTTAGCCTACAGTAGGCTCACACCAACGTCTAGTAGTCACTAGCAATTGTGGGTATCCAGGTGCACCTGTAATTCAGCGCCCAGCATCGAGTGGCAATGACCTCATAAAACACTATGCCATTCAAATATTTGATAAACAGAGAACACAGCATCAGATTCAATTGTCCAATGCAACTTTCTAATGTTGACCGCTATTTTTCGAACAACTCTGTAAAATATTATCAAATTTTTATGCATGTTGTCCCTTCACTCCACTTTAAAGTCCACTGCTAATGTGGCGTTGAAAGAATTTCCCAATCTCTAAGGTCCGCTTTCTTCAGTTCTCTTTAATCCCATAATTATGTAATGTAGAATATCTATCACTGCAATCTATAGAGGTGTCAACAATTGAGAATATCCAATATCTTTGCTATGTATCTTTACAGTCAATGATGACTCGCACCCAGTCTAGTTGATGTAGGCTCACACCCAGTCTAGTTGATGTAGGCTCACACCGGTCTAGTTGACACTAGCAATTATGGGTATCCAAATGTACATGTATGCAAGCAGGCTTCCTTCTTGGTGCCAAATTTTAAGAGTCATTGACCTCACCTGCAAAATATAATAAAAACAGAAAAGAGGAGAAACACCTGACAGCATAGCCTTAATAATTACCATATGTAAATTAATTTATTAATATCTTAATTTAATTTGTGATCCAAAAAGATCACATGTCGGTAGTGTCAAACAATTTTTTGGTTCTTATTAATTTCTTGCCCACGACTCGGAGCTTTTTCATGTTGTCGTGTTCTGAAGCTATGAGACATAAACATTTGCCATCATCTTTCCTCATGAAATTTGAACATTTCAAATTATATACTTTAAAGAACTATTTACCATCATACAGTGTTACCTTGACATTTTTAATTCTAGTTGACACTTGATTTGCTGAGCCAGACTTTAGAATCTCATATCAACTTGTATGTGTACCCCAAGGCATACTGTGCCCTGCATTGGTAGTCTGCTGTTTGAGCAACTTCCTACCTAACTCATGAGCTAGCCAGTTATGACTAATATGCAGATGAGGGAGTCCAGAATGACACACTGCCACTGATTATACATGGGTCCTATGCATGAATAGGGACAGATTTACTTATATCATGACTTTGACTTGATCTCCATTTAGTGGCCATCAGGAAATTACAATTTTTTCTTTTCTATACAGGTGTCAATTGATGACCTTAGATTACCAAAAAATTTTTTTTTTTTTTTTTTTTTATTAATTTTTTTTTTTTTTTTTTATTTTTTTTTTTTTTTTTTTTTTTTTTTTTTTTTTTTATTTTTTTTTTTTTATTTTTTTATTTTTTTTATTTTTTTTATTTATTAATTTATTAATTTTTTATTTTTTATTTGTCCAAATATAATTATCAAAATTCGAATCCAAGGATTGGTAAGGAACTTATTTGTTTATCCAGATATTAAATATAAATATCCCATTCCAAGTTTTTTTTCTTTCTTTTTTTTTTTTTCGTTTTATTTTATTTTCCAAATATTTTAATATTACCCAAATTGCTAAAAAGTCCTCCATGCTTTCGTTTGAGTCTTTCACATAACAATTCTAATAAAAGGTTCCAGAAATTCCAAAGAGCATTGGATGTTTTTATTTATTTATTTATTTATTTTTTTTTGCATGAACCAGTTATACTAGATAAGATAGCTAAAAAGCTTATTCGTTTATTTTTCCAGATATTCATATCCTGATCGTTTTGGTATTTTTTTATTTTTTTTTATTATTATTCTTATTTATTTATTTATCCAAATATTAATTGTACAAATCCGTAACCCAGGATTGCTAACGGGCATTGCATGTTCAAGTTGCCTTCTTTTGAGTCTTACGTGACCATTATAGACAAAGGATCCACGGATTCCAAAGAGCATTGCCTAGTTACATTTTTTTCAAGCTCTGCATGACCAAGTTAAGATGAAATTGAACTTGGTTACCTCATGAATAAGGCATTATGCAACAGTTAACATTTAACCCACCAGCAAGATTGTAACACCAAACAACCTTGTGACATGTTAGTCCGAATAATCAGACCCAGAACAAAATATTAATTTCTGACATGATCGTGTATGCATATTAAATATACGTTTTATGCAGAGTCAGTAAGCTTTACACCTAAGTTTCCAAAATGTAAAGGTAAAAAAAAATACTCATAATAGCCTTTCACTTCATTAAATCACAGAACCTGACGTGCTTATGTTACATTAACTATCAAATTTTACTTGCCATAACCTCAAAATGTTTTAGGCCCTTTAAGAAAATGTCCAAAATTGAACAAAATACGCCAAATACGTCCAAATTTCTTGAGGGAGACGGGCTATCAATAGCGAAATAATACGAACGAAAATGCTCAGAGATGTTTGGAATTTTCAGATTTTCTATGGCTTAACTTGAATTTTTGCCAAAAATACTTGCTTTTGCTACCTATTTTGCTAAAAGTAGCTTTCAATATTGTATCTGCACATCATCTCATAAGCTATTTAATTTTAATTATTTATTATTATTATTTTTTTTTTTTTTTCCCAACGCATTTGCAACCGTGATGCTTGGATGCCCATATTTTTAGCATCTGTGACCTTGACAGTCTATCGATCTGGTCTAACATGACAATGATACCATTCATCGGGTTATTCAGTTTGTTAACTCATCAGGGTTGCCAAACCCATGATTTGGTAGCCCAATTGGGCGACTTTTGAAGATTTTTCCAGAGACTTATTACAATTTCCTGCCCCACAAAACCACTAGTTAAGAAAAATTTGGGCGACATTTTTTCAACATTGGCGCCCGCGATTTCGATAGTTTCCTCATCTTTTGATAAACATACGTACTACATGATTATTTTGCCATCTTGTAATGTCGTTTGTACTATCACTTATTTGTATCCTTTATTTGATTATATCTTAAAATTGAAAGATGAATATCAAATAAATAAATCTTGAATCTTATCATTACTGATTTCATTACTTATTAAAACACGATTTATTAAATGAATTAATTTATTAAAATACGGGCAAACGAACCGTCCCCATCTTCAGCCATAGCTGTCATAACTTTATTTGCATATTTGCCTCAGTCAATTCTCCCTACCTGCTGACTTTATTTGCATATTTGCCTCAGTCAATTCTCCCTGCCTGCTGACTTCGTAAACAAACCATTTTAAATGACCAAAAGACACGGGAATGTTCCCTTTCGACTCCAAACTTTTTGAAAGACATCCCAATAATTATTATATTTCTTTAAACATTTTTAATTACAAAATCGGGTCCCCACTATAACATAAAATTTATCTCACCCGGTTCTGTAGCTCAGGTCAAGCCACGGCCCACGATGGCCGACAAACACAACAGTGACACTGGTTAGATAAGCGAGATGTTTTGGTTAATTTTTCATCCTTTCACCGGCTTCATCGAGTCAATCCAATTATCACGATGATTATTACAGCTACGGATAAAAACTCACGAGACGTGCCTAGATTGTTGATATTTCTAATCGATGTTTTAATATCAGTTTGATGTAATATGTGTATTTTGTTGCACGACAAGCGTTGATCGAGAAATCGATCTACTATTCAAGCCGATCTACCGCACAAATTTCTCGTAGCGTAGTATGTGATTTCTGCACATTAAACCTGATATTCCAGCACGGAATTTCACGTTTTGAGATGATTATTGTCTAACCAGCGCATCATTTTTAGATGTATTCAAAGCACAACCTTTGTGTGCTGTAAGCTTAACCGCTTATTCACTTAAAGACGAAATATTCAGGACAAAATTTTTTAGATGTTGACTTGTATGATTTCAAACCAACAATGATTTGATCACCAGGATCATGTCCCATACCTGCGACATGCGACGACTCTCATTGGTTCCCGGGTCAATCACCACAACGCTGGCATGACAACATGACCTCTGACCCGGTAAACAAATGGAATCGCCACTTTCACGGCAAGGGCAAATTGAGTTTAACTTGTTGCACATCGTTAAACTTTAGTTTCCTACTGTTTTGGAAAATCTTCAGCTGCTCATATCTTTTGAACTGGTTGTCCAAATTCAATGGGGTTTTCTGAAAACTGTAGCTTTGCAAATGCTGTTTACAATCCTATAAGAAACTGAAAATTGAATATGTCTGACTTCAGATTGATTTTGCTCGATCGCACCACATATGATCTTACTAGTTTCAAACTTTGTTGAAGTGCCAGTACAATTGTTCCTCCTGCCTGGTGTGGGTTTAGATAAGATGTACATAGTAGAATCCAGACGTTGCATTCCAAGGCATCTGCTGATGGTTTCATCCTTAGCACGATGCTCCTCATCCTCCTTTATCATGCTGTGTCCTGCAGAGAGAAAGAAAGAGGACAAAAGTCCACACAACATTAACCCTAACGCCCTAAGGGCTTTTGAGCGACGGAAGGGAAAGAAGGAAAGAATAAAGAGAGAAAAGAAGGAAAGAAGTTGTTTGCTCTGGGTGGGATTCGAACCCGAGACCCCTCGCATGCCAAGCACTCGGTCGGCGACACTTTGCCACAGGTCTTGGGCTTCGCTGGCCAGCGAAACCGTGCCTATATATCACTTAGGGCGATTGCGTCATCACACCACGTGGGATGCATGCACGAACAGAGCATATATCAAGTAGTATTTTGTAGTATTCAGGCGGGTTAGGGTTAAGGAAGCCTATACTGAGTTTCGATAGTGGTAACCTAACCCTAACGCCCTAAGGGCTTTTCGGTGACGGGAAGGGAAAGAAGGAAAGGACAGAGAGAGAAAAGAAGGAAAGAAGTTGTTTGCTCTGGGTGGGATTTGAACCCGAGACCCCTCGCATGCCAAGCACTCGGTCGGCGACACTTTGCCACGGGTCTTGGGCTTCGCTGGCCAGCGAAACCGTGCCTATATATCACTTAGGGCGATTACGTCATCACACCATGTGGGATGCATGCACGAACAGCGCATATATCAAGTAGTATTTTGTAGTATTCAGGCGGGTTAGGGTTAAGCAATGTCTACTTTTTCAGCACTTGTTGGAAAATGTGTTGATTTTGCCCCCGATTGTGTAGCTATTGATTGGGACCCTGCACCTACTCACAACCTGAAGCACATCATCCATCCATACAAAGACACAGAACAAAATTGAGCTAAATTTACTATATGTGACCATCCATCTCAAACCGCTCGTAAAGTCGGCAAATTGTATTTCGAGTTACAGTGCAAAATGTGTATAATTAAATGTTATAATATTCATATTTATCTAATGTTTGTCCTACATGTTTCTCATTTTAGTGTCGGTCAAACGCCAATCTTTAATCCTATTGTTGAAGAGGATAATAAGCTTATGCTAATGTATAGAGTTAGTATATAGCCCTAGTCTTTGTTTGCTTTGGCCAAACCCTGTTCAAGTGGTGAGTTATGCACATATCAAATGCAACCCCGGCCCCTGGGGACCCGGGGATGGTCCGGGACTTGCCATCATGTGACCCGGGATTTGACTAAAAAATTACTCCCGGGGGGAGCCGGGTGTTCGCCGGGACTGGTATAAGACTTGACGTCGGCCAAAACCCCGGGAAAGTGGGCCGGGACTTGACCCGAGCCGGGCCGGGATTATGTCGTAACTTACCCGGAGTTTTCCAACCAGTAAAATGGGCCGTGGTTTGCTATGTCCACATGTATGGGTCAGGGAATCCTATCACTTGGCCGTACTTGAGCCGTGGATGTATATTAATAATCCACTGAGTCGCTACATTAATGTTACTATTCATACAAATCCATTTCCAAATTTTGTCATAGTAGTTCATGTATCTGCTATTTAGCGGGGCTCTAAAGTTAACATGTTTAACCAGACCACACTGGCTTCTTGACATGCACGCAAAGCGAGAGCCTGCTATACGCTTATTTATGCCAAATGTTTTAACCACCGCCCAGAGTAAAGTTTTAAATTATTAGGCCTACACTCAAAAACAAAACTGACCGTGATAATAAAAGAATCCATGGTACTTTTGTGACATCTGCGAGCGACTGCTACATGGCCACAATACTTAATAGAAGACTAGATAGGCCTACTATAGGTAGTGTACATGTTCTTTATATTATAAACTCTCCGGCTGTATTTTTCTTCTTTAAAAAAAATAATTATAGGTGTATGATATAAAAATTAAATTCAATGTCTTGTGTTAATATACAGATCTCAAAACTATATTATATTTTCATGTTGGAGAGTTTAATAATATCATTAATCACAAATCGTTGAAAGGATGTTTTCAATATTATAATTATCATTACATGCATGTATAATTATTGAAGTTGCATTTTGGATTGACATAAAAAAAATCATACATAGGCCTATGATATTATGTGCTTAAAATGTTCATGCAAAGATCGAACATTCGCCACTCCCGTATAAAATCGTGGACAGATGTTTATGCAGTGAGCTGTTTCTTTCATATCTTTGATGTTTTAATCATATTATAGACCTACATGTAGGCACGATATTCCTGGTTTATTCCCGGCATTTCCGACCTGCCATTCATGCCTCGTAATATATTTAAAACAAGCATGCATATTAAATAGAGCACTTGATGGCACACAGGGATCCCCCTCTTGTCCCGTTCCCCTGCCACTGTAAAGCATGAAAAATACACGAAATGACTAGGTGGGAAAGTCGGGTGACTGGGGTCCGACATTGATATATGTAACGTAAAATTCCTTCGACGGTGTGCTCGTCCGAAAAAGGGTCATTTGACATAATAGACGTTAGTCCGAAGTGGAAACAGTAGGCCTATATCTGAGAATTACACTGCTCTGCACTAGTGACGAGAATCTAGGTAGCCTAATTTCGTTATCGTTTTTAGATGTTCCGCAACAAGGTGAGTAACTGGCGTATCTGCCATGGAACACACATGTTGGCCTATATTTGAAGCGTTTGAATCCTCCCAGCATGTCCAGTGCTCGGCAGTCCATTTAGCATGTTTAGTGAAGACATACCTGAATACCGAATTTTGAGCCCGCGATATTAAAACCATATGTAGATCCAGGCCTATATCCGATGCTCAGGGCGGGAACTTGGGCCGAGGAATACCGGGGTTTGCATCGGTTTGCATCGGATATTCGCCCGGGGCCGGGAGTGGCTGAGAGTTTTGCCGGGTGGGTCCGGGACTGGCCAGGTGTTTACCGGGACTTGAACTTTTAAACCCAAAATCCACGGCCCACGACCCGGCCATCCCCGGGTCCCCAGGGGCCGGGGATGCATTTGATATGTGCATTAACTAACAATCAAAAATGAGAGGACATTCCTGAACCTTGTTGACTTGAGGATGATTTGAAGTGACCGCCAATTATGACAATTTGATATGTAATACCAGCGATTGTGGAAAAGAGAAATAATTTAGCACCAAAATAATGTACCCTTTTACTGAAGGAGCAAAGTTTAACAAGCCATAAATCCGCTTCTGGATATTGTTTGAAGTCAAATAATATATCATTGTAAAGCTTATGATATATATTTTCTAAACACGGAAGAAAACAAAATTGATCAGGGGCCGACTTTACGAGCGTTTCGATGTGGACGGTCACATATACTCCAGCAGTGGTAGGAACATGATGATGTCCAATGCACTCTTAGAGAAAAATGTTCCAAGGGTTCTACATACAGGCTTGCCAGCTCAAGAGAAAAGGGTCAGCAAGAACCCCAAAATGGTTC
The DNA here is from genome assembly GCF_039555335.1 of Amphiura filiformis. NCBI lineage: Eukaryota > Metazoa > Echinodermata > Ophiuroidea > Amphilepidida > Amphiuridae > Amphiura > Amphiura filiformis. The sequence continues at coordinate 28,702,563 of NC_092629.1, forward strand.
TTTCTGGTCTTCAAAGATCCTTTTTCATGTCTAAAATGATTCTTTTTGGCCTTTACAGATCCTTTATGTCTAAAATGGTTCTTTCTGGTCTTCACAGATCCTTTATTCATGTCTAAAATGGTTCTTTATGGCTTTGCAGAACTCTTTTTTAGTTCATTGTGGAACTATAAAGGTTCAACATACAGGGCAGCTTAAGGGGTGTGGATTTCAAATGGATTCACTCATTCAGGCACAGTGTATTTTACCCATACGAAAAATCATTCCGTACGGACCATACCGTGCATGCACAGATCACTGACAGTAACGCAATCAACCAATCAGCAGTTGGAAAATCGTTAACCCAATGACGTCATCGCTGCATTTTCATTGATAAAATTCAAAATCGTTCAAAAACACGAGTTTTTAATTGCAAATATTTAATTTTTGTAATCATGAATGTCAATGCCTTACTCAAATTAACATCGTGTATTATCGTTGCGTTGAATGCGCTGAAGCTTGTGAGGTGGATCCTTTGCAAATTTGGCGGATCTTTTGTTTTTTGTGACATTAAAAATCCATCTTTCGCATGGCCGCTGTGTGTGGGGGTGTGTGTGTGGGAACGGGGTCAGCTATGCACGCATGGGTTCTATTAATAGCGACCTGCATGCATAAACACTAGTACTGCTGACTGAGTGTACCAATCGTAGCAGGGTGTAAAATATAAAACAAAGTCAATGTTTAATCTCAAATACGTTATGGGGTAAATATAAGCATTTGAATAATTTAACAATAATTTGAACCTGAAAAATAAATGAACATGAAAGTTCATGAGTGATTTTTCAACATATTTGACTGTTGGATAAATATGGGTGCTGCAGCTTTGGAGCTAAGGCAATATGGCGCATTACTTTGAAGTTGGTAATGGGTAAATTACACTGTGTCAGGTAATTGAAATCCACACTCCCTGTGTGGAAGATTAATGTCACATCTTCCATAAGGGGTGTATGTATTTCAACTGGAATAGCTACTTACCAGGCATAAGTGTATCTATGAGACTATGTGAGTCTTCATCGCCAGTACTATATACAACAGCATCTATCAGGCCATTAGGTGTAGCATCACTCATGTAGGGGAAGGCCCCAGCTGGGGCCCTGTATAGAACTATTGCATCAGGCCCATCTTGGAGAAGACCCCCTGCTGTCCAGTAATTGCCAATTTGTGGAACAGCTTGCCTGCAAGGCAATTATTTAATACATTCACACATCAATGGGTGAAACAGATAGTGAGAACCAATCAGAGCAAATGTTAGAAAAATACAAACCATGCATTGATAATGTATAATACACAGGCGGCAGGCACGTACTACGAAGTGCTTTCGGACACCCTCATTTTTCTTGCAGGTTGATGTATTTACATTTGCTTGTATTTTCCAACATTTTTAGAGACAATTTTGTCATTAAAATAGCAAAAATCATGGAATGTTTTTCTTGAGAAATTGTACAAAATAATGCATTTGTACTGAGATGTTGATGTGCATATAATCTGCAGGGCTTGTGCAATAGACATATGCATGCATTATTTTATACAATTTCACTCCCAACAAGTGATTCATATGCAATAATTAACCAAAATTAAATATTCAATTTAAACAATGTCAGGATTAGACTTTTATGTGTATTGGCTGTTTGCCTACAAAATTATTTTTGTTCAGTGATTTCATTCCAAATCCATACCGGTATCATTAAAAATCAGTTCTCCACATCATTAATATACAACACCATAGTTTTTCCAAGACCTTTCTTTCAAATATTGGGACCATAAACACATACAAAATAAATGTTTAGTGCCTCTTCTTCACACTCACACACATAATACATTATAAAATGTTTAATGTGACTGAAAATACATGTTGGAAAGAAGATATCTTACCCTTCCCAGAATCCTTTGCAACATGATGTATCACCTCATTTCATCAAATGTTGGATCAAATGATACTCCCGTTAGGCCTACCTTGTACAGGTTCCCTTTGTTTTCATTTTGAAAGTAGACTGGCTAAGCATTAGTGATGTGGTCGGCACCGTTTTTTATTGTCGACATGTCGATATAATTCAGTATACCGGCGTCGACAGTGTGTGTCGACATAAATAAAAATTCTAAAAAAAAAAAAAAAAAAAGAAAAACACAGCCAATAAAGAGAGGAGGAGCAGAACAGATGAAAAATTATATTAATAGCAAATCCAATCAAAAAACTCAAAAAAAAAAAAAAAATGCCAATTTTTTTTACAAAGTTGAAAAAGTTGTACATTTTAATTACTTTTGTTTCTATTGAACAGCTAGCAATGCATACTAATTCAATGTGTCCCTGACTGTTCAATAGAAGCAAAGGTAATCAAAATGTACAAGTTCATCAACTTTGTAAAAAAAATTGCCATTTTTTTTTTATTTTTAGTAGCAGTATTTCTGGTTTCAACCTTGAATAATGAAGTCAGTTTGGGCCTATAACTTGCTTTTCTGGCCCAAAATATTTTTTGAAAACTAAAAAAAAAAAAAAAAAAAAAAAAAAAAAAAAAAAAAAAAAAAAAATTTTGTCGACATGATTTTTTGATGTCGACATGTCGGCATACGTGCCGACGTCGACATTATGTCGACATAAGGCATGTCGACCACATCACTACTAAGCATGGGTCGAAAGTCAAGAATTAAACATATTTTGCAAGATCTGGATATGGTCTGCTCAATGAGGTACATTTCGTCACAATCAACCCATGTTGAACTAGATAGCAGATCAGTACAGAAATTAAAATGGGTGAAATGCATTGTGGGAAGTGTAAGATATTTTTGTAATTTCAGATTCCAACAACTGTACCCACCTTTTACTCCTTGTATTTATCGCTATGTCAACATCACCCCTGACCCTATCAGAACCAATCACAAAATAGCCCTTTGTCGTTGGTATGGTAACCATCAAGGTCAAAGGTCATATAGGATTTGTCACTAATATGACCGTTGAATAGAACAAGAGTCAGGTAGGTCAGAGGAGTGTTTCCATTTCCACCATCAAAAAGCTCTATCAAATTAAATCAAATCAAATTATATCAAATCATATCAAATCAAAGCAAATAATATTTAATCAAATCAAATCATATCAAACATCAAAATTAAATCAAATCAAAGCAAAGCAAAACAACATTCAAATGTGACATGATCAAGCTTACAAATTGCTGCAATAAACCTCACATGGACGGCCCTTTTTTTGGTAAAACACTGAAACTCAAAAATCACCATTTCAATAAATTAAGCCTTAAAGTTCTTAATAAATGTTATTAGGCCAAATAAAAAAATAAACATGTTTAATAACGTCCCCTCCCGCTTTCTTTTTTGAGGTTTCTTCAATTATATTTTTATTTTTCAAAATTCAGTTATATAACTTTTCAAAAAATATGTCTAAGTAGTTGATATGCTTTCTATAGCTTTGCTAATATACAAGAAACATGTTTGGAAGGTTTTGAGAGGGGACCTACCTCTCAGAATGTTCAACAAAATAAAAAAGGCTTCCTCCTTTTTCCAGGGCATTAGTTTATATGCTAAAACAGCTCAAAGTATGGGTATTTACACCGATTTTGCTATAAAAATAGAAAATAAAAAAGCCACTCTTCCCCCTTTTTTTACGAAAACCCGTACATGAAACATGTTTTTTTATTTTACTTGGCTTTAAGTGATGTCAGCAAACTATTTTGCCAAAATGTTTGCCAAAAAACATTTTGCAAAATGATAACACCCATGAAATGTCGCAGTGTGGACAGTATGGTATATGTAAATGACCTAAATTTAACCAAAAATAAGAAAGTGTTTTCTGATCATGCCATACCTACAAGAGGTCCCATTCTTTGGAATTTTTTAGATAAAAATTCAAAATCTGTCAAACATTTCCGCAATGAATTAAAAAACAACTTATTTCTCAATATAATTAATCTTTTACGTGAGCACGTCCCCGTCCCTTGTCTTGTATTTTGGTTATGTTTGGTAAAGTTGCTTTTTTTGCTAATTTAATTCAATTTAATTTCATTTCATTTTAGGGAAAGACTAACTTTCAGGCCTTTTTGGTCTTTCAGCCTTTTCCTCCATATGTATCATGTTTGTATATTTTTTGATGTAATGTAATGTAATGATTTTTATGGAAATAAATATGAATATGAATATAATGGTGTCCGCAAATCAAATCAAATCAAATCAATTCAAAACCAAATTATCATCCATACCATGCCAGTATGGTATCATCAATTCAATTCAATTCAAATCTAAATTATCATCCATACCTATGAACTCCTTTGATCTGTTTCTAGGTTGTTCAACATTGATCTCATTAATGACAATATCATTTGGTAACACAGGACAGCTGTTCAAATCTCTTGGTGTTTGTGATGTGATTGCGAAGGCATCAGATGATAGAAGGTCATGAGAGAAACAGCGACTGAGAGACTGGCCTGAAATTTGAAGCAGGGCTGACTGCACCTGTACACATAGTTTAGAACAAAAGTGCATTACAATAATGACATTAATTATCACATCAATGTTAATCAATCAGAAAGTTGATTTTGAGTTTCCCGTCCACCAAACGCACTTTATTTTCGGGCCCGCACTTTAAATTCATTATTGTGATATTCCAAAAATAAAAATAAACTCTGGTAATTTTTGCAACAAAAAAACTTGATAAATATCTGTTCATTTTGAGTGGACAAATCAAAATCAAAACATCCATTTTGCTACCAGCGATTCAGTCAACTTGTCTGATAGTAAATTACAAAACGTTTTAAATACACTCACGTTTGGCCATATAATGAAAGTCACAAAATAATGAATAATGAAAAAGTTGCCTGACTTATTTTCAGAAATTATGTGATGGAAAACTCAAGATCGACTTTCTGAGGCTATATCAATTTACAAGATTGATTGATCATTTGTTCATTCTTGTCATTCATTCGTTTGTTTATTCTAATTTTCAATCATTCATGTTTTCTTGATTCATTCATTTGGGGTCTCCCTGTCAGTCCTAAACACTGTCAGTCCGAACCACCTCAAGTCCGAATTTTTAGGGTTAGGGTTAATGTTAGGGTTAGGTTTAGGGCTTAAGGGTTAGCATTAGGTAAGCTTAAAATTCGGACTAGCGGTGGTTCGGACTGACAGGGTGTACCCCATTCATTCCACCCATAAATTGGTTTTACTCAATCAGTCCTTCATTTGTTTCATTCCTTCAGTATTTTGTTCGTTTATTCTATCATTCATCAATCTGTTTTTCATTAGTTTTTTGAGTAAACTTACCGGCATTGAATTTGGTATCAGCACATTAGATAATGGATTGTGTACACTCTCCAGGCAGTACACAATAGCATCAACCAGACCCTCAGTAGATGGCCCAGCCCCCTCTAGGAGGATGGTTCCGGGTGAAACTTTGTACACTGTGATGGCGCCATAACGAGTTCTCATAAAACCTGCCATTGGAAAAGGAGAATATCGTCATTGGACAGGAAAAACTTCTTATGTGTCATTGGCCCCTTAAAGCAAAACCTCCTAGGTAATCACTTGGCAGTTCTGTTTTAAACATGTTCAAGGGCCACTAGGACATATGAGGTTTTTCCTGCCCAACGACAATATTCTGAAGTTCAGAAAATTCTTGTTTAATGGGCTGGGAAGAAAGATAATTTTGAAGTTATAAAAATCAATTAAGCCAAAATACTTGAATGAAAATGGCTCCTTTTCAAATGTTAATGAAAATAGTTTCTTTTCAAATCTTTATGATAAAAGCTTCTTTTTTGAAGTTTAATAATGAATAATTTTTTCAGACTTTTAAAAATGTATTGCAAATGTGAACAAATTTTGCAGAACACTAACAGCTACCAAAATATGTATGAAAGAAAATTCAAAATCAAAAATTTAAAAACAAGAAGAGAAATTCAAAATCAGCAAAGAGAGGAAAATTACACACACTTTTACAGTCTCTTCTTCAGTCTATAATATCGAAATGATTAATTCGAATTAAACAATTCATTGATGTTAGCACTGGGTCAACGCTGTAGGTGGTCTTCCTGTGCTTTTGAATGGGACAGCAGTAACCTTGGCCAATTTTTAGACCAAAATTTCGGATATTTCAGATTTTTTTCTAAGTTTGAGAGAGCATAACAAGACTATCCGTCGATGGAGTTTTATTTCTGTCGGTAAATATTTTTTAAATTAAGTTTGTCATAACATATTAAAAAGACAGAGACCCCTACTGTATAATATAATTAGCTAGGTAAGTTTTGAGTAACCTTAGTGAAAATTATCAAAAAAGTGCCTATTCTTTTGTGTGTATACGGTCCATCCATCACCTGTCACTTGGTAGTTTGTAACATGTCTAATGGCGCTGCCCATCGCCACTCGATGAATTGTTTAATTCGAATTAATCAATTCGATATTATAGACTGTTCTTTACAGGCTTTTGTACTAAAAGCTCATTTTGATCAACACTGATGTGTTAGGATTTAACCTACCAGTCACAAAGAACCATTAGGGGCTGTGCAATCATTATGTGTAGTGTGTACCCTGGGGTGGTGCAGAATTCTCAAAATGGTCTGCCAAAAATCACTTACCCCAATTAAACACCTGAAATTGTCTAATCATGTGATGTGAGTGCAGTGAGCAGAAAATTATGCATATTTGAACATTTCTTAACATGTCTCAATACATCTGTTTAGGGTGCCCAAATATCTGTGCCAAAAATTGCTTCTCACTCCCTCATTCTGGCCTGACACAAAATCTTTGCCCCCCCCCTCCTTTTTGGCCTGCCAAAAATCTTTGCGACCCCCTCCCCCTGTAATTCACCACCCTGTTGGTACACATAATTACTGCACCACCCCATAGGTCAATGGTACTAGATCTGATGCCCAGTTTGACACGTACCTACAACCTTTTGGTGCAGACTGCTAAAAAATAGGTTGTTCAGTATAAAGGTATTTAAAATCTATGGTATCATATTATGTCCAGACCCTTTCACCCCCCACAGGGCCGTTAGGCCTAAAAAAAAAAGTTTGATTGGCGTAACATAAAAAATAGGGTAGGTCGGTAGGTCTATGGATTTTTAAAAAAGTATATTCAAGGACATTCTTTGTGACCAAAGTTACCAATGCAACTTTTAAAGCTGGAAATTGCATTTGATAAAAGCCTTGGATCCTTTTTACTTTTTTTTTTAAATTTAATTTTTCATTTCCTTTTTTTATTTTTTTGCAAATAAAAGAAAAAAAGTTGAGGGTTGGGCTTAATTTTAGGGTGGTCTGGTTACGCCAATAAAACAATTTTTTAGGCCTTACCAACTTACAGTAAGAAACCTGAATTGAGCCACAATTGCTACACCCATCACAGAGTACATGTACCCCTAAACCCTCAACCTCCTCCCCTGCATTCCCCCTCCCATTCCCCCAATTATTACACTATTCCCAACTCATCATTAGCAAACACAAATTGAGCTAGAGGCCTGATACTTGCTACACCCATCACAGAGTACATGTACCCCTAAGCCCTCAACCTCTTCCCCTGCATTCCCCCTCCCATTCCCCCAATTATTACACTATTCCCAACTCATCATTAGCAAACACAAATTGAGCTAGAGGCCTGATACTTGCTACACCCATCACAGAGTACATGTACCCCTAAGCCCTCAACCTCCTCCCCTGCATTCCCCCTCCCATTCCCCCAATTATTACACTATTCCCAACTCATCATTAGCAAACACAAATTGAGCTAGAGGCCTGATACTTGCTACATGCACCTATCACAAAGTACATGTACCCCTAAACCCTCAACCTCCCTCCCCTGTAGCCCCTTCCCTCCAGTTATTGCCAACTCACCATTAGCAAACACAAATTGAGCTAGAGGCCTGATACTTGCTACACCCATCACAAAGTATCCTCTAGAATTTGTCATATATCCCAATAATGGTATGCTCCAGTAAGACAGGTTGTCCTCTCCATACAGTACCACTACAAAGTCATCTGTAATGAAAAATATAATCATAAATTGTTCATATCACTTACATATAAATGATAATACCAAAATTAGTTAACATTTTGACCAGTAATCAACACCCCAGCAAACACAAAACATTTTCAACATCATTCGCAAAAGGTTATAAAAAGTTGTCAGAAAATGTTTAAATGTCGGGTTTTATAAAGGGTTATAAAGGGTATAAAAGGTTTTCATAACATTAAAACACATTTTTTGACAACCTACTGCAAATATTTTAAAATAATGCTATTTAAAAGTTGGCAAAAAATGTTTGCAAGAAATAGTTTACAATATCATTTTGAAATCATTTAAAAAATATTGTTGTAGTGTGTTTTCATACAAAACATTTTAAAGCATTTTCATGACCTTTACATAATGCGACATCTAATGTCATTAAAACGTTTTTACCTAAACTAAAACCCAAAATATAACTTGTTAAAAATGTTTTGTGTTTGCTGGGACCACTACTTTCTCTGCCGATCATCTTTTGGGTTAGTTGGCGCTGGGCGCCGGGTCCTCGTATGGGGCGTCTGCAGTGGGTAGTTGTTGTTTTTTTTCCAACAAGAAGTCCTTAGACATGCATGGATCTGTAGTTCTTTAGAAAATGTGAAATATTCAATATAGCAGTGATGCCATTGGCCTGAAGTGATTCTGCAGGAAAAGAATAAAAAAGCAGGCAAAATTGGGCTATAAAGCCTCAAAATGGGCTGAAAGTATATAAAAGTGCAGTCATTTGGAGTAACAAAAAATAGGATTTCAGGCATGGTTCAAATAAAAAATTCAGATTCCCTCTCAATACCCTTCCAAATTAGATTCCCCGCTTAAAACTCACTCTCCCCTCGGTGTAAATATTGACCGGTCCCTAACCTACCCAGACTTGTGTAGCCAGCTCCTTTATCCCACAATTCAATGTACTGCTCATCATTCACTAAACTTATTTCGTTGATAACCAGTTCAGCATTTCTTGATGGACAGTAGTTATGATCTTTAGGTGTAATATGAGCCAATTGCCACATGGTACCAGTCTCTGTATCGCATCTATTAATAGATTCATCTCTTTCACTGTACGCATGATATTCCATAACAGGATCCATATCCGGAGTGAAAAAGTTCACCAAATCTTGCGAATACCGATCTGGGTTTATATAATACACAACGCCATCTATAAACCCGGTTTTATTCAATCGCATATTCTCGCGGAATTTGCCAAATTTAGTCGAATGGAGGGTGACGGCATTTGGTCCATCGCGGATGTTATTGCGAGGTGTGTCAAATGGTGTAATATCCGGACGTGGTGCGTAAAGACCCTGATAGCCAATCAGAAAGTATCCATATTCGTCAGTGTGGCGGCCATCAATCTTTATCACGCTGTAAGCTTTCTTGCTATTTCCTTTCCATAGAACCTAAAGGAAATCAAAATACAGCAAACATGGTATCAAATTAATGAAATTTTGAATTGTTACGTTTTGTAACATTACATTTTACAAAAATGTTGTGGTTAAATACAGAAATTCTCCCTTTCCAAAAAACATATGTGAGTACTATGAAGCAAATTAAAATGCTGAAACATCTGAGGTGTACTGAGGGGGTGGTGCAAGTTACACTATGGCTCGAAATATTGAGATAAAATTGACCATCTTTTTGACCCAGTTTTCGGCTATAATTGTTCTCATTTAAACAATTTTAGCATTATATTCAAACTTTTGCACACATTTGTCCTGGTAAAGTTATACAAAGGCGAGTCAGCAAGATGATGATTCTACCCCCTTGACTTGGACCGTTTATGCCTTTGTGAAACAATTACTTTCTCCCGAAAACCAAAAGTGAGTTTTGAGTTGGATAAAATTGCATTTCAGATTGGATTTAAAAATCTTCACAAGGTTTGAAACATACTGTTTTTATGAACTATAATAAGGCCTAAAAATGTTTGATTGGCGTAACATACAAAAATAGGGTCAGTCGGTCGGCAATTTTTTTATTATTCTTTTCATTATTTTTTTTTACACACACATTTTAAGCTGTAAATTGCATAATGATAAAGGCCTTGGAACTCTTTGTTTCTTTAAAAAAAAATTTAATTTAAAGTCTAGGGTCGGGCCTATTTTTAGGGTCGGCCGGGTTACGCCAATCAAACAATTTTTTTAGGCCTAAGTACATTAACTATTTATAGTATTAGACCATGTTATTCTTTGTTTTAATTGCTGCTCATATGCTGAAAAATACAGTACTTACAACCTGGAGATTATTAAGAGGAAACCCTGGTCTTCCCAGACTGGACAATTCAATAAATTCACCCATGTCGTTTCCTTGTGACCTTATATTGACCTCATTCAGTACGACAGGTGGGTATGGGCAGACATTAGCAGCGCTAGGTGTTGATTGGTTGACCACAAAAGAGAACTGGCTCAAAGCATCATGGGAAAAACAGCGCACAATGGATGTTTCATCTGGAAAAAAAAATAGAAAACAATTATGTAATGTGATCAGGCAAAAATCTCTGCCATAAGGTTCCTTTAATTTGGGACCTAAAGGGATTTAGCCTTTTTCCTGTTTTTTGTCAATCAAATTCCTTTTTTTGTTGTTGCTGTTCTGGGCCAGATATAAGAGCGAGAATGGACTCTAGTCGAAATCCATACACCCCCCTATCAAATGCAATTACCTGAATGGTGGATTCCATTTATAATGTACCATAAGTTCACTGTATGGGAGACTAAGGTCATGTCTTCCATAGGAGATGTAGGGATTTCAACTTGAATAGTCCACTTCGGGGCAGACGACACTGAATGGGTGATTCCATTTGAATAAAGGTCACGTCTCCCAAAGGGGGTGTATGGATTTCAACTTGAATAGTCCAATGTACAGATACTATTTAAAGCATGTACACAATCATGATAATGACAATTATGTTACATTTTGTGTACATAACCATGATAATGAAAGATATGCATGTTCAACTGCTTAGTGCCACAAGTAGGCAAGTGCAATAGCTGCCCTGTGAACATTTGGCAATCTACACCAGTGGCGTAGCCAGGATTTTGGAACCGAGGGGGCACAACTTGTAAATGTACCGACGGAAATATTTTTTGCCGACGAAAGTTGTGATTTGTTCACCCCCAATTTTTTTGCATGGTTTGAAAAAGTGAAGAGAGAAAAAAAAAAAAAAGGATAATAAGCGGTACCGACATAAAAACAACAATTTTTTCATGTATAATTCAATTTAATTCACAATTTGTCATCATTTTTTTTTTAATTCGCCCCTTTTTGGTGTTGTTACAGCCTTACATGAACCGACGGCCATGACAAGCGGGGGTGGGGGGGCACTGGCCCCCCTGGCCCCCCACTGGCTACGCCACTGATCTACACACAGTATATTTTATTCATCTACACATGGCAGCTATTACAGTTGTAACCCACTTCTGGTACTGAGCAGTCATATTATTGTGCAACCTGCCCAAATTGCACTATCTGATATTGAAATGGTTATTTTTAACCGCAGATGTTATGGCTTGTTGGTCTAGGGGTATGATTCTCGCTTCGGGTGCGAGAGGTCCCGGGTTCAATTCCCGGACAAGCCCTTTGTCTATATTTTGTTTCTTCTAACACTAGCCATATTTATATTTACCGTACATCGATAATTATCCTAATTCTCAACAAAAGGATATTGGCGTGAGATATTTGCACTATAAACACACAAGGATAAATTATATGCTTCATTACCGGAAGTAGCACTTTTTCATGATGCGTTAGATGCGCACAGGACATTCGGAATGCTTCTCACACCCAAGAGTTATCAAAACAGAAGCTACATGTACGCCGCCATGATCACACTGTTGAAAGGGCCATTTCTAGCTTGCGCCAAAATATTTACACATTCCCTGTGCAACCTCGGGTCATTGCAAATGTACGGTAATGTTAATTGGTACATGATTTGTGCGGTGTCTCACTATGAACAGCAAAAGTTTTAGTATACATACAAAGAATATCGTACACGATGAACTCAAAACTTAGTATATTCAATATAAACATGCTGTATGTGTAGCCCGGGGGGTCACTCACTACTTGACTTGCTACACACCCGCGTCATTGCAAATGTACGGTAATGTTAATTGGTACATGATTTGTGCGGTAACAGTGTCTCACTATGAACAGCAAAAGTTTTAGTATACATACAAAGAATATCGTACACGATGAACTCAAAACTTAGTATATTCAATATAAACATGCTGTATGTGTAGCCCGGGGGGTCACTCACTACTTGACTTGCTACACACCCGCGTCCAAGAAAAACATCTAAAAGAGTATGTTTTTCACCACACAGCGTCGTCAACGTCTTTTTGAAAAAGGAGTACTTTTTCAGAAGGCATAGCCATTTTGGGGTCCTTTTTCAGTCAAATCATTTAGACGTTTAGGGTTAGTAATAATATTGTTATTTGAGTGAGTTTGCACTAATTTGATAAAAATCACCACTTTTTAATTGATTCTTGTTATCTTTGTGCATGTTTTTTCTAGTATCTATAGGTCTGCAACATCAAAAAGACACCTTGGGTATCAAATTAGCTCATTTTCCTGTTTATGCCACTTAGGGTATAAATTAGATATTTCTCAGTTGATGCCATTTAGGGTCTGGTTTTTGCATGTGCTACGCCATTTAGGGTAGGATTTTGCATGTGTTTTGCCATTAGGCCAAAAAAAAAATTGTTTGTTTGTCCACGTCCGACCGACCCTGTACTCTGGTCCCGACCGTGTCTTTCTTTTTTTTTTTTTTTTTTAATTTGCGTTGAATGTGCTAGTAAAACAGTGGTTAGTATAAATTTAAAGAAAGAAAATGTAAAGAAAATGAACAGTATAACATGCAGAACCATCTCAAGAGTTAAACCAGTAAAGTGCTGTGTGTTTTGACTTATTTACCAGTCTTCAAATTGTCAGTTTCAAGTGCAATATCTGTAAAAAATCCGACCTACCGACCCAACTGTTTCATAAGCCTCTATGGACAAACAAACAATTTATTTTTTTTGGCCTTAAGGGGTTCAACTTGGTTAAAAGGCAGGTCTATAGCAAAAACAACATCATATCATTGGCAAGCTAATATTATGAGGACAATGAAAATTACTCCTTTTTTGAAAACCGGTGACGTCATGAAATGAGATGTGCCCGCTGTGAGAAAAGGGACTATAAACGCTCTCAATGGACAGAACGTATACTGTTGCTGTTCACAGAAAAAAATCCAAATTAAGTACTGCAAATTTCATGGTTTTTAAACATATGGATAAAATCAGCCGCTTCATTTTTATATATTAGACAATTGTGATATTACAATTCATATGTATATCAATATCATGAGAAATATTAGGCCTAAAAAATAAATACATAATTTGAGCTTAAAATTTCATCTGAGACTAGCATATACACCGTGTTAGTCTACAAACTCATGTATCTGATTTCCCTGTATATTGCATTGCTATAGTTTCAGTTGGATGAAATATTACAAAGCAAATGAAAAGTAACAATTACTGTGTGGGCTTTGTTCCCGAAAGATAACAATAGGGTGCATATTGTTATGCAGCATTGTTATGGTAAGTGATAGTACAACTCATTGTTGCTAATGTCAAACTTGTCAAAGTGATTGTGATCGTATGATGAGAGCATGATAAAGTGTCCGCTTCATTTACCTACGTCATCAGTCAACGGGGAGAACACGACGCTTCAAATGGGGGAAGAACACGACGAGGCTGAACTTTACCCACACAATTTCTCCTTTTTCAGGAGAAATACGCACAAAAAATTGCAACAAGTGTCAACTTGTAATGTAATAATTATTCTCTTCGAATAGAGATAAACTTGTTTTTGCTATAGACCTGCCCTTTAACCCTAACAGAACTAGGACTCACTAAAGCTCACTATTAAAACCGCTCTGCGTGCATGCATTCCACGGGACTTGATGACCCAATCGACCAAGTCATATATACCCAGGGAATCGTTGGCCGGGCCAACGTCACCTGTGTAGCTACATGCTGGGGATCTTCTGCGTGGCATGCGAGGGGTCCGAGGTTCGAATCCCGGGGGTGCCAAGTGACTTTCTTCTTCATCTTCTCTCCTTTTTCGTTCCTTCTTTCCCTTCCGATAGCCAAAAAACCTCGGGTAGGGTTAGGGTTAGTGACCATGCATATTTTCCCTATATGCCTTCTTAACCCTAACAGAACTAGGACACACTAAAGCTCACTATTAAAACCGCTCTGCGTGCATGCATTCCACGGGACTTGATGACGCTTAATCAGACCAAGTCATATATACCCAGGGAATCGTTGGCGGGCCAACGCCACCTGTGTAGCTACATGCTGGGGATCTTCTGCGTGGCATGCGAGGGGTCCGAGGTTCGAACTCGGGGTGCCAAGTGACTTTCTTCTTCATCTTCTCTCCTTTTTCGTTCCTTCTTTCCCTTCCGATAGCCAAAAAACCTCGGGTAGGGTTAGGGTTAAGCGAAAATTCGCCATTAAGGGTGCATTTCAGAGGTGGTCGGACGCGGTGGGTAGCACTTTTGTGAGAGTGACCCCCGGATGTGTAGTCAACTGCTTACATTTTTTTCATTTTGGTTACCTAGTATTAGTAGATACTAGATTTCGCGGTTCTCGGGTTGGGCGGTTCTCGTGATAGGCCTATCTCTATATTACCCAACACCCGTTACCCATAATACTTGTCCTGACCTTTTAAACTACTACCATGACTACGATATACGTCTCTCAATGATTAAGACACAACTATCAACTCTGTTTTGTAGCTGTGACGCTTACTTCGGAACCCATAATCTGAAAACCCATCGTTCGCCTCTTCCAAGCCCTATCCTGCTACCACATCGGAGGACCCAAGTGTCTGGATGTAGGCCGTCAATTCAATCGAGAGAAATGTGAACGCAAACGGGTTATATAGGCCTTACCATAACTGATGATTTTTATGTTAATCATGTCTTTAGGCCTATTGGTCCGATGAGATGCACCTGTTAGTCACACTGTAATGCTTTCCGATGCGCGATGCGGTACTCTGCGCGTGGCCCGTTGATACCATAGACATATGTTTGTCTGGGGTTGATACTCCGCGATAGCATAACGCGAAAGCACGCAATATCGCACCGCTTGAGTATGCGATATCGCACCGTCTTGAACGCGATATCGCACCGCTGCTAACGCGATATCGCACCTTGCTGAACGCGATAGCGCGCAGACGGACACTCTGTAATTAGTATTATGATATGATTAACCCTAACATTGCCCATGGTTTTTTTACAATCAGAAGTTAGAGAAGAAACAAAAAAGGAACAAAGAAGTCACTTGGTACCCCCGGTATTCGAACCTTAGACCCATCGCATACCAAGTACACAATCGCCGACTGGTAGCCACCGTGATTTTGCTTTCCCCGCCAGTGATTTTGTGTGTATACTTTAGGGGGTTCGCATCATGCTATCATGGAATTTACTGATGTTAGGGTTAGTGGTGCACTGGTCTGGACTTAAGATTTATAACTGCTAACCTCTCAAGTGATCAGGATTTTTTTAAAATATTTTTTTATAATATTCGGCCAAAACCATGCAAAGCCCAGTAGTGTTCAAATGCTACTAAATTAAAGGGATGCCAAACGAATATGACAGGACAGGGGTATGGAAAGGAGTCCTATTTTAGAAGCAGGATCAAATCCAGAGCAACCAGAGAAAAACCTATGTGGCTATGCAAGAAATTGAACCCGGGACGCAGGTGAGAAGTGAGTGAGAAAACCACTACACTAACCCGTCCTCATTATCCATTTTAATATATATATTTTTTTCAAACAAAACATTATGTGACACGATCTGGTTCATGGTCAAAGACGGAAAATTTGAAATTGAGATAAAGGCAAAAATATGGAGTAAATAAAAAAAACCCAATAAAATACATAAGAAAAAAGACATTACAAAACTCTTCGACCTTCTGTGTTTTCAGTATTATCATGATTATCATAGCCGATTTAAACCATAGCGAGATCTGGGTGACAAATCACAAGCCAGATCCATTACATCATAGCCAATTTTAGTAGGCCAGAAATTGGCCTATCTTTACATAGAGACCTGTGTTAGAGTATGTCCAAGTGGACTACAGAAAAGTCTACTGCGACTGCCAATGAAGAATAAAATACTAGTATATAAGCAAATTACCTGTAATGGTTTCCATGGTAATCGGGACACTTCCCGCTGCAAGTGATTCTACCAATGTGAAATCTACGGTATTATCACCAAACAGGACCGCGTCAACCAATCCCTCACGAGTAGCTATTGATTGAGTCACAAAAGTGGGCAGGCCACCTTGAGGAACCTGAAAAAGAAACATGAAAGAGAATTCTGCATCAATAAAGCCTAATCAATTATTTGAGTAATTCATGAAAGCTTTAAGGGATCTAAAATGAACGTTTATTGCGTTTCGATAGTATTTTTTGTGGCACATGAGAGCACCTCAGACCTATCGAATTGTATTCTGAATCTGAAGCATGTCTTTCTGATATCAAATAATTTTCATTTTTGAAAATCACAATATAATACAAATTTTATGACAAATTATAAAAATTTGATATTTTTCAATTTTTGATATATAACAGTCCTCGAAGTAAATTATATAAATCTAATGATATATTCTTAAAGTGTATGTAGCAGGGAGGAAAAGCCGACGGTCAATTGAAAATTTTGACCATTCATATTGAAGATATGGATTTTTTTCCCAAAAAGACCTAATTTTTTTGGTGTTCTGGGAAAAAAAATCCATATCTTCAATACAAAAGGTCAAAATTTTCAATTGATCGTCGGCTTTTCAACCCACCTACATACACTTTAAGTATAAATCATCAGATTTATAAAGTTTACTTCAAGTACTGTTATTTATCAAAAATATCAATTTTAATGATTTGCCATAAAATGTGTATTAAATTGCTAATTTCAAAAATTCAAAATTATTTGATATCAGAATGACATTCTTCGTATTCAGAATGCAATTTGATATGTCTGATGTGCTCTAATGTCCCAAAATAAATACTGTCCAACCGTTCATACCCCAGCCCTTAACCCCAAGGCCGGATTTATCACAGGGCACACTTGGACAAAGGGGGGGCAGGCAACTTTAAAGGGGAAAAACTTAAACATAAGGACAGCCAGCATCCCGCGGGGGTGGGGGGGGGGCAAGACTTCTCATAGGGGAAGCTGCCCACCTTTGCCCCCTGGCTACACCACTGGTGCCAGCAAAAGGTAAATCGAGTCCTGTTGAACCCTGAATAGGCCATCATGGCATGTTCAAATCCACTCCATATTTTCACATGTCACACAAAGTAATGACTCTGCACCTGCCAGGGATGTATGTTAAAAAAACCTGACAATGTGAGAGCCAATCGAACATGATGAACGCATGCTTGGGGCAATCTTTTTAGCGAACGCAAAGATTGTAAATAGGCTACAGGATATTACTCTCTTTAAAAAAATGGGGTTTTTTTTTGCTCTTTTAGTTTTAATGATGAAATGATCTTTTGCTTAAAAAAATAAAGTTAAACATTAATAAAATCCATTAAAAAATGGAAAACTTTAATACATCCTGGTCTGCTTTGGAACATGCATGGTAGTGTCAAGAATGCCTACTGATTATGATGACATCCCCATGACATTAATTCAGGGTTCATGGTGAAGGCTTTCAGGATTAAGAGTGGTTTCCAAAACTCACTCGGTCGGCTTTCACCCATTATGAGAAAATCACCTGTTGGACTGAGTTTTGCAATACCAGTGCAATGCAATAGGTTAGAGTAAGTAAGTTTTGTGGAAATTACTTGGCTGGCGATGCATTAAAATGAGTACAAACGAGCCTAGTATTGGTTCAGTGGTTCTTAAGACAACTTTTGATATTTTGAGGATATATCTCAAAACCTGGAACTTTTTATGATGGCTAGCACAGAGCATTAATAAATGCTAATACCAGGAAGAATCATTTGAGAATAATTGTTTTCAGTGGGGGAAATGGTGTCAAAGTGAAATCGGGAGAGGATTAAGATGAAAATTGCTCAAAGATCTTAAAAATGGGGTTAACTGCATAATGTCAATTTGGTCCACAAGTGTGTGACACTTAACCACCAAATGTGTGCAACTGGTTTTCTTTTTCCTGCCCTATTTTCCATTATTTGATTTGAAAAGTAAACCCTACTAACAAATCATAAAATGAAACTTGTAACACAAAATCAGTTTTTCCACTCAGACCAAGTTAAATATTTTGAAAGAGTAGGGATGTTGTCGAGTAGAGTTTTCATTGTCGACAATCATCAAATCTCAAGATCTGACATTAGCATTAGATCTGACAAGTTGACGACAGAGCAAAGCAATACATCAATAAAGTCAAAATAATAAGTTCAGAGACCATATTATGCATCCTTTATTCCCAGCAAACACTAACGTTTTCGACATCATTCGCAAAAGGTGATAAAAGGTTGTCAGAAAACGTTTAAATGTCGGGTTATATAAAGGGTATATTAAGAGTATAAAACGTTTTCATAACCTTAAAAAACATTTTTGATAATCTACTGCTCAGCAAACAAAAAATGTATTACAGAAAACGTTTAACTTTTGGGTTATATAAAGGGTATAAAATCGTTTTAATAAAAAAAACATTCTTGAAAACTTAATACAAAACATTCTAAACAGAATGTTATTTTGGGGTTAAAAAATGTTTTGCGAAAAATGTTTGCCCAAAATATTTGCAATAACGTTCATGACCTTTATATAACCCGACATTTAAATGTTATTAAAAGGTTTTGTAAAAACATTTTAAGAACATTTCTGTGTTTGCTGGGTTCAAATATTTTAACATAATGTCATTTAAGTATTGACAAAACATTTGGTAAAAATGTTTTTAAAAATAGTTTATCATAACATTTTTTGAAAACATTAAAAAATATTGTTGTAGTGTGTTTTCATACAAAACATTTTAAAACGTTATCATGACCTTTATACAACTCGACATTTTAATGTTATTAAAACGTTTTTACTTAAACCAAAAGCCAAAATATAACTTATTTAAAAACGTTTTTAAAACGTTTTTGTGTTTGCTGGTTTACATCAAAATATTGCCATCCCATATTAATATGTAGCATCAGAATATTGTGATTGTAATGGATTGATAATCTGCACCACTTACAAACAAAAATAGAAGATTGATGCAGTTATTTCATGGTTAATAATGGCAATGTTAAGTTTATCTTAAGCTTATCTCTAATATTTGAATGACAGTCTTTTTGTCGACAATCAGCCTAGTCGACAACAGCCCTAAACATGAGCTATACTACCAACTTGCCCAGTACCTGAGTTTACTCCCCCTCATCCCTAACACACTTGGTTACTAAATTTTGAACTTGTATACTATTATTTTTGTCTATATTATGTTAGTAGTCAAAATTGACAAAATATAAATGCCCGTCATGGAAGAAGAATTATTTAATATTTTAGTGGCTTTTTCCTCATTTAAGGGCAACACAATTTTCGGCCTTATATTAAAGCTCTGCATGTTAGACCTAGGCTGCATCATGAAAAAGTCCCAAGTTTTGAGATACTTTCTCAAAATATCAAGAGCTTTCTTAAGAACCACTGAACCAATACTAGGCTTGTTTGTACTCATTTTAATGCATTTTTCATGCCGATTCCAATTATTGTCATGAAAATGTACAATTCTGAAATCTGAATTAACAAAAAATATTGAAACTTGTCTGCAGTCATCACTCATGTGGAGAGAGTTAACTAAGTACTACTATAGGCACCGGAGTTTCGCGCGATCGCGCAAAAAGGACAATTTTGGGGGTCCATCGCGATTTTGGTGGTCCATCATGAATTTTGAGAATTTTGCCAAACACACTACTTTTCAATGTAAATTCACCAATAATAACCTTTTTACAACATAACAGGCTTCCCGTTAGTGTGCGTCATTGCGTCCAGATAATAAAAGCCCCAACATTCTGACCCACCTGCTGAGAATTGAAGTAAATTCTGCAATATTTGTAAATGCAACGTCAGGAAATCGTGCACATTTTGCATGCTTTCCGATCGATCGCTGGCCTGATGGTGGGGAAGTCCCGATTGATTTGTTTACAACCAAGCACGTGCCGCTAACGTGCGGTTAATGTTTATTTAATTATTTATCACAACCTGACAATATTCAATTTTTAATATTTTAAGTTTATTTTCTCATAAATAATCTAGGTTTTCTTTATTAGTATTATTGTTACGATGAATAAAAGCAATTTTAAAGACAAAATCAAAATGATAACCGTACCCCTTTTTCGTATTATTTGTGGTAGCACGTGTTTTAGTTTTTGTAGCATCAACAACACGTTAATTTAAAAAAAGAAATGCGGAAGTGAAAGAACAAACGAAAATTGCTCAAGATTGACAGACTTTGCTCATGTTTTTGCACCTGTTTTTGACCACGTTTCGGACCAAAACTGACACAGAAATGAGAAAAATTATCATAGCAAACGGAGATGGAATATCACGCGAAAATGCACTTTTATTTTTTTTAACAATCAACATTTGATGAGGTGTAGACCCGGGGTACGTGTGTATCGTCATAATCGTGAATTTAAATACTGGAAAACGCATTTTCGCGCTTTTTGACTTGAATTTTCGCGCATTTTCGCGCTTTATAAAAAACCGGCCGTGCATTTTGCTGTTTTAAATCGCGCGAAACTCCGGTGTCTATACTACTAACTACACACCTTATAAATAGCAACAGCTCCTGATGTACTTGGGAACAATATAGTCCTTGTATTCAGACTATACTGTGGTGTGGGATCCAGGAATGAAGAACCAATCACAAAGAAGCCATTGCTGTCTGTGGCATAACCATCTAGGTATAGAAGGGTGGTGCTCCTGAAATATAAAAAACCAGAAAGGTCAAAATGAATCCACACCCCCCAAAAAAAAAAAATCCAGTGTGCGGGCCTGGAAGAGCCAGTGTGTACCTATAGGCCTAAAAGGATGTGCCACTGAATACACTGGTTCATCA
Source organism: Amphiura filiformis (assembly GCF_039555335.1). Lineage (NCBI taxonomy): Eukaryota > Metazoa > Echinodermata > Ophiuroidea > Amphilepidida > Amphiuridae > Amphiura > Amphiura filiformis. The sequence goes on from NC_092629.1 coordinate 28,723,622, forward strand.
CAAAGTATTTTTAAAGGTTTTAAAGCCCCAAGCATATATGTTTATGCATAATAGTGACCAGTTAATACCTAGTTAGCAGCAGCAACAAAATGTATTTAATATCCTAAAAAAAAGAAAACATTTTAAATGTTGGGATTTTGGGTAATTTTGGGAAGGTCCACTTTTCACAAAATGTACTCCTCCCAGAAAAAAGGTCCACTTTTTTGATTATGCACCCCCCCCCCAATCCTGCCTCCGGGGCTAGAAGAGCCAGTGTAGTATACCCAGGTACTATATGACCTAAAGGACATGAATTCCACTGAATATAAAAATATTTTTAAAGACCCATTTTTATCCATTATAATGACCAGTTAATACCCAGTTAGCATGGTTAGCAGCAACAACACAATACAGTTTCCTAAAAGGTTAGAAAAGGGGCAGAAAACATTGCCAGAGCATGCATATATTTGTATGCATTATAATGACCATTAACACAAATACATTTTCCTAAAAGGTTAGAAAAGCACAGCAAATGTTGCCAGAAAACGATTAAATGTGAATGGTTTATATAAAGGTCATTAAACTTTTCAATAACATTATAAAAATATTTTTTGAAATTGCTGCTAATCATTTTAACACACTGTTATTTTATAAGTGTTGACAAAAGTACATTTTATATTTTGCAAAAACATTTTCGCCCTGTTTTTGCCCTACAAAACATTTCCAACCATTTTAATGACCTTTATATAATAAAGGGGGTGTATGGATTTTAACTGGAATACCCATTCTCTTACCTTTGATCACCATTGCCGTTGTAGACAACCACTGTGAATTGGTCCAGAGGTACATTCCCCAATCCACTGTCATACAGCTCCAAGTACTCCCCCGTGCTCAATCCAGCTTTCGTAAGATGAATCTCATTAATACGTAAAATATTTCTATAGTGATCTATTGTCTCTATCACTGTGGTCCCGTTCCGCACGCATTCTCGATTTAATGCACCTGGCGTTACTGGACCAACACCCCATGCAGATGCATTACGGCGCCCCCATTCACACCGACTTACAGAGTGGTCGATATCACTGATTCTTCGAATTTCATTCACCATTGGTTGCAAGGGCAGCAATGCATGCTGTAGCGCTACATCCGGTTTATCCCCAGTGCCGTATATAATAGCATCTATTAAGTTATAAGACGTCGGTTGCGATCCACGTCCAAATCTTGGTGCAGGCCCGAGATGAAGCGCAATCGCGTCAGGACCAGCTTGAATAAATCCTGTACGTGGGTTGACCTCAACCGGTATTGTGACGTAACTATGGTCGGCAGCTCCGAGCACGGCAAAGCCACGCTCGTCAGTAGCGTAGCCAGTTAAATCATACGTGACGATATGCGGCATCGTTCTTTCCATTGTACGCAACAAGAACGATACCATCCAAAGGGTAATGACCTATTCCGCCGTCAAATATCTCAACGAATTCTTCCGATATTGCCGCATCGCCTTCTGCTGCAGCATTGACTTCATTAAGGACAATATCCGGTATACTTGAAGCACAATTATTATCTACAGCAGGTGTAGGGGTATTTATAGCAAATGACGATATCATGGTGGGCAACCACCCACGACAGCGCCCCCATGCTGTGCCCGCATCAAGTCGCCAAAGAATCACTTGACCAGCAAGTAAAGTTCTGATAAGATCAAAATTTTGGCTTCTTCGCACATTTCTCTGATTTCCACCATAGACAACTGCATCCATTAAATTCCTGTTTGTTACAGGAGAACCTTCTCTTATATATTCAGATTCTCCGTAGTGTAATGCAATTGCGTTTATTCTTCGTCTCGATAACGTTGTTGGAAGAATAAGATCTGGGCGTAGTTGCAAGTCACTCTGACCGATCACAAAATATCCTTGATCGTCAGTCTCGAATCCGTCCAATGCAAAAGAAGCATACGCATTCAAAGTTTCTTCGCTGTAAAATACAACGACTACGCCATCTAATGATGTTCCACCCACACCAAGGTCGTATAATTCTATGAATTGTACACCTGCGGCAGTATCAAATTCATTTATGACTATCTTTGGGAAGAGATTTTGACTGATCGAAGGTGGAGTAGTTCTAGGAAGAGGTGTTGTTGGGGGTTCAGTAGGAGGAAAGTAAGAGCAATTATTGGCTCGACCAGGGGTTAGTGGTGCTAAACGGAATTGCGTAAGATTTCTCGCATCCATCCCGCCACATCTGCTTATGGATTCGTCACCGCCTTCAATATGGCCACGATCTTCGTGAACGGTTCGCTCTCCTGGGGTGAGCACGTCTGCTAGCCTTCTATGGTGGCCTCCATTATTCCGTGCATTATACACGACAGCATCTACAAGTGACGTGTTCGTAACTTGCATCCCGTTTGTGAACATGGTTGTATTGCCACGATATAGCGCAACGGCATCTGGTCCGTTTTGCAGTATATTTAAACCATCTCCGTCAATATCAGACAACAGTCTATCTGGGTTTAGTCCTTGGTTTCCCATCGTGTAATATCCATTTGGAGGAATGACGCCATTTTGTAACGGTATAATCGCATAAGCAATGCGCCCTCTTCCATTGTATAGAACAACCGTATATTCATCCAACGATACCTGGGTATCACCATTGTTGTATAATTCAATAAATTCCTCATTGTCAGTTCCAGGATTATGCGCATTGACTTCGTTGATTAGAACAACTGCATTGCATTGTGGGTAATGGTACAGAAAGAGACAGAGGGTAATGAGGTAGAGAAGGTTGCTATGGCAATACAACTTCATGATGAAAGACTCTGAAATAAAAGAAAAAAAAAGACAAAATAATTTAAGCGTGGCTGTACATAATTTTGGCAGCAAAACAGCTAGCCCAGATAAACTTATTATTTAAATTGTTATATCTATATTTTCTAAATAATTTTTAATTTAACAAACTTCTCCAAATTAAGTTAAAGCAATGTGTGATTTGCATATCATATCACATTATCCCCTTTTAATTTCGAGCCAAACAAATGAGGTAAAACAAAGAAAATTGCTATTTCATTCCAACGCGTGTATTAGGTCACCGATCATAATGGGAGCTTCACGCACCTGATGGGATAAACAAACAAGATGTAAGACGAACAGGGATATACACACAGTTTATGCATCAAGTCGACGTACAGCACCTACAATGCGTGTATAATTATTATTGTATATTATTATTGTGATTATTGACGGAGCTAGACGCAGCTGATGGAATGGCTTTGGGGGGCGTGAGCCCCCCCCCCCCCGGGTAAAAGCAGGGGGCGGCCAAAACGAAGGGACGGCGGAAGAAGAAGGGCCGCAAAAAGAATTAGTAAAGAGAAAAGGGTGGAAAAAATTGTGAAAAAATGGTACTATAGCGCCTTAAATCCTTTTTTTTTTTTTTTGCTCTTCACTTTTTCAAAACCACCGAAAAAAAAATTGGGTCAGGCTGTTGAGGAAGGGGTGGCAAAATGGAATTTTCTTCAGCCCCGGGGTAGGAGCGACCACGGTACGCCACTGGAAACTACTTTGCGCAAAGGCTGAACCCAGTTTGAAACTGAGCTTTTTAACACATATCTCGGCGTATCTATCATGCTTGCAAACAATACCCCAGCACAATACGCCCTCATTGGCAAGATATAAAACGTAAGTATCATTGACTAGATAAAATAATTATATCCACTTAGCAGTGTTCTTTGATGTGTCCCTTAGTGGTATGATAAATGTTCATCACCACTGAATAGAGATAAATAATGTAGAGTCCTAAGTTTGCCATTTTCTAAAATCAATTATCCGTGTTGTAATCTGTGTTGTAGAATTTCTAAATCCATGTTTTATGAATAAAGCTTAAAATGTTAAACCAATGATTATGAATGATATTAATGTCACAATAAAGTGTTCAATATCGCGATCAATCCAAAAATGCAAAATCTGGGTCAGAGGGGCCCGTAAGGGGCTGTGCAATAATTATGAGCCGCTCAGCCCCCCCCAGGTAAAATTTCCAAACGGCTCACCAATAATCGCTTGCCCCCCACCAAAAATACCTTGTCCCCACTCTCGGCCTGCCAAATAATCTTTGCCCCGCCCCCCTTTGAACATGCAAACATTTTGGGAATCCAATCTGCAAACCTTAATGGTCTAGATGTATGTTGCGAGCGCAGCGAGCAGGAAAATTTGCATATTTAAGCGTTGTCCTAAGCCTTTTTAGAGCATTTTATTAAAAAGGCGCCCAATTTTACCCTCCCACAGGGCTCATAATTATTGCACAGCAATAAAAAAACAAGGCTTTTTTTGTCATCTTATCACCATTTTATTTACAATTCTCTGCAAACACATAAAAATACAATGCAATGCAAAAGGGAATCTCAATAGCAAACTGACACCACACTCAATTAGGTCTGCTGTAATCATGTTTTGTTTGTTCCTGGGAATGGGTCACAAAATTATTCTTAATGCCCTGCATGCTGGCTATAGATTTCAACATAAGAAGTCCAAGTTTTAAGATATTTTCTGAAAATATCAAGAACTATCTCAATAACCAGTTAACCACTGAACCAATACTAAGCTTGTTTGTGCTCATTTTAATGCATTCGTCATGCCGAAATATGGTCATGAAAATGTACAATTTTGAAATTTGTCAATTTGACATTAAAAAACACCAAATTGTCATCTGCAGTCAACACCATATAAGGTTAAACCTAATTAATGTTCCCATGGACTTTTTAAAGTTTTAAGTGCAAGCCAATACTTGGTGTAGGCCTACGTTCAGTAACGTTCACATGATCATAGAAAGGTCCAGACTACTCCATTGAAGACTGAAATCTTTGAAAACCAAGTGAATAATATATTCCTGTCAGCCTTTGAGTCATGAGAAAGTCTATGCAATTGTCCCAGGAATTTTGATAAGCATGGACAAGTCAAAATTACCCTCAAGGAGGTTCGTCTATTGCAAACAGCTCAAATTGAGCATGTTAGCTATTTTTGATCCTTTGCCTCCAGCTCCCACAAAAGAAGTGACTTGCTTTAAAGCTGTTTGTTGAAAAGGACTGTATGGCCCCTGTTTCTTTAACCGTACTTAAACTTGGTTGATCTTTTTTGTGAATCTGGCAGCTTTGCCATCACACCTTGAAAAAGGTTAAATCTTAAATTCCTATTTTTTTTCTTTCCTTTTGCAAAAGTACAATTATTTTGAATTTTGGTCAATACCTTTGCCTGCCTTTATTATAGCACCTTCAATTATAGGTTAAAGGTAATGTTTGAAATGATACATTCATTAGAAATTACTTTAGTCTGAACATTGGAAACAATAATTTTGGCTATTTTAAGTTATGCACAAAGTCTGCGTAAGGCCCTTCACAGTTGATTTTGAGTTCACTGTTTCCCTCCCGCATCAAAATTGAGAATTGCAAAACATTTAATTATTTGCTTTTTATTTGACATTTTCTCTGTTAAATTAATTACATTAATGTGCTACTTTCTCACTTTGATTATGATCAATGTATAATAAAATCAACAATGTATAATAAAATCAATCATATTAACTGTAGGCCTACATTGTAATATAATTAAACCCGCAGTGCCAACATGTACTGTTGATATTGGGCTGTGACCACTCATTTCAAAATAAAGAAAATATAAATAAGTAATTAATAATTAAAAGAAGTTACCTCGTGCCTTTTGTAAAATCTTAAACAGTAAACTAAGAATTTAATTTGAAGAGCCTTAGAAGAGGGGAGAAGGTGGAAAATTTTTGAGCATGTGTGCGTAAGAAAAATCTGTTTGAGGACCCTATTAGCTACTTGCAGTTCCGCCATTATGCACTATGTGCGGGGAGAGCCTCGAACTGGCACCATACATGAAAGGAAGAATTATGTAACTTTACACAGAACGTTATGTCTATTTCAATTCCCATTCATGTATGCTGCCAGTTCGAGGCTCTCCCCGCACATAGTGCATAATGGCGGAACCTGCAAGTAGCTAATACTAATAGTAGGCCTAACCATAGATGTCAAAGAACAGGGATAAAGACCTGCATCATAATTCTATAGAATATTCATATTAGGCCAATGAAAGCCGATAATGAGTTTCCCATCTCCCGCACTCACTTCATTTTCAGACCCTCACTTGAATTCATTATTGTGATTTTCCAAAAATAACAATAAAAACTGGTAATATTTGCACAAAAAAGATGAATATCTGTGCAAAATTAATGGAAAAATCAAAATCAAAACATTGCTAACAAACTTGCAGCATCTTTTTAGTATACTTTTAAATCACACTTGGGATAAACATCCATCTTTGAGTGCATGAGCGGTAAATAATAATGCATTTTACACTTGTGTTTGGTCATATAATGAAAGTCACAAAAATAATGAATAATGAAAAAGTTACCTCACTTGTTTTTAGAAATTATATACGGGGAACTCAAGATTGATTGCAAAGGGCCTTATGCTCATCACTCGCACAGGTCTGTAAGCTACGTATCTCTGAAAAGAGTGGTATTGTATTCAATCTATGATTGCAGACATACACAGGTGATAAGTGCAACCTGCTTGTAGTGCAGGGCGATATATTCAAAAATTGTATTCATCTGTTGCTATGGTAGTTTGAATCCTATTACGTCACTTCTACAGCGAATAGACATGCCGTACGCAGGATTTTGGTGTATGTGTGTGTGGGGGGGGGGGGTGCAGAGTTTGAAAAGTGGACCCAGTAGCATAGCCAGCGGGGGAGGGGGGAGGAGGCAGGGGAAAGAAAGAAGTGCCCCTTTGACCAAAGGGCAAAGGAAAAGAAAAAGGGCATCAAAATTCACCCAGATCATGGGCCAAAATAGTGTAAAATACCAAATTTTTGCACGCTGCGCTTGCACATTGTCACAATAAAGCCATTTTCATCTCGATCATGGGCAAAAATAGTGTGAAATTTAAAAAATTTTGCGCGATACTCGGGCACATCATCACAAAAAATCCTTTTTTGGAAGCTCGAAGACATGTACAGTCTCTCTAAAGACAAAAATAGCCACTGCAATTTTTTTCAGCTGTGCTCCTGAAATTTCATTTTGCCCTCCCTGACCAAGAAAGCTGGCTACACCCCTTAGTGAACCTTTTTCCGGGGATTTTGTGAAAAGTGGACCTTCTCCCCACAATATGGACCTTTTTTTTTTTTGGCTTGATTCTTTTATATACTTTTGTAAATTGGGCATAGATCTAGATCCTGTGGAATACACTTCCGGTGTGAACGCACCCCATGCACCCTAATTCTAAACCTAACACTATTAAATGAGAAACCAGCAGTCAATGCTTTCAAATGCATGTTACATGGTAGCAATAGGCCTATGATCTTATATGGGATGTTTCGCGGGGTTTCTTTTCCAAGAAACAACTAAACTTTTCCCTGCATGCACAGGTCAATTTTTGGTGCAAAGTCAAGTATTTTGACAGATACAAATTCCAGCACATCTTCATGTACAACTATCATTCTCTGAAGTATGGTGCATGTAACTTGTTTTGTGTGTGCCAACACGAGTAACCTTCTGACATAGCCAACATGTGGCTTACATCTAGAGGACTAGAGTATCATCAGCCAAGTTTTATATTGTCACATTTATATAAAGCACTAGGATCCACAACATGCTCATCTATCAGGGCACAGTTCTTTAACCCCAATACATTTGTACACTCATTGAAAGACCTTTGAAAATTTGAGTACAAAAACTCATACTCTGCAACTTGAGGTCCAATTTTGCACTACCAGTATCTAATTGAGGTTATTGAACTATGCCATTGGGATGAGGCCATTGTGGTCCATACTCCATAGTGAAGGGTGTCTCTGAAAGATTGGTGCCATGCTAGAGCTATATACATGTAGTTTGGGTTATTAGCCCCTCAGGAAGCAAAATCGCTTGCCCTCCTTCGCGGCCCGCCAAACATTGCTTGTCCCCCTTCTTGGCCTGCCAAAAAATCTTTGCCCCCCTTTGCACATGCCAAATTTTTTGGATCCCAATTTGCAAACATTAAATGGTCTAGATACATGTTGTGTGAGTGCAGCGAGCAGGAAAATTTGCACAAGCGTTTCTGTACTGTTTTCCCGAAGCCGTTTGAAAATGTTTTATTTAAAAGGTGCTCCATGAATGTGTGCCAAAAATCGTTTATCCCCCTTTCAGCTCGCCAAAAATTTCTTGCCCCCCAATTTTACCCTCCCACCAGGGCTCATAATTATTGCACAGCCCCTTATACTTGCAGGACTCTGCTTGCAGGGAAAAATATCCAAATTGAAACTCAGGCTGCATGTCAACTCTCGGTTACTCCTGGAATTTTATACAAATTTAGGTTAAGGTTAGGAATAGGGTTAGTTTAGGATTAGGGTTATGGGTTAAGGTTTGGAATAGGGTTAGTTTAGGATTAGGATAGGTTTAGGGTTAGGGTATGATTAGTGCTAGGATTAGGATTCTAAGGCTTAGGGTTATACGGGATTAGCTTACGTGAAATAATTAAATGAAGGATCAACCCAACTCTCTCATTTGGCGTGAGTGTCATGCTTTGGGGCACTTTCTCATGCCAAAGTAGTAAAATCTCCAACATGCATTATCAAAATATTGGTGATGGTGGTGGTGGCTTTGGACATATTTACTTATGAACAGAAATCAATTGCAAATTGGATGAAATAAAAATTCCCTTTAAAAGGGAAAGCCAGCCTCAATGTAGAAGAGGTCTTGTAATTAGTTTTGGTCAATGTGAAAGGCATTTTTAGGATCACGCTTACATCTACATGACAGTCCACCAAACCATCAACGATGAGAACATGCACACTGAAACAGCAGAAAACATTAATTCCTAATCTCATGTCAACTCTTTTAATTCATTACATGTACTCCAAATTGTTCTGGTCTGTTTGTTTTGTTGTTGTTGTTGTTGTTGTTGTCGTTGGTTTTTTTGTCTTTTCAGCTTTTTACCCACGATATCTCAATTTCCAATTTTGTAATACCAGAACTTACGAACTCAATATCTTCGCTTAGGAATGTCCGATTTCACTGCTTTCGATATATACACTGCCGGTTTGAGTTAACTTACATGTACATTTTATTTTAAAATAACTTAATTAATTCGCAATGTATAGTTTAAGCCTACTATATTATAATAGATAGTGGCCAGCACATTTATAAAGGACTGGTTACTCACTACAATCTTCACTCTTAAACTGTGTTTTTCTGAATGTGCTGATCATGTTGATTGCTAGTCGGAAACTCCCATGAAGCTATGGACATGGCATCTTACATACTCCATTCTATAACAGTCTGCCTAGTGCCTTGTGTGTTTTCTCTTCAATCATTTTGTTGAATGTAATTTTATGAATCAAATAGTTATGTGTCATTTTATTTATAATAAAGAAGTTATTAAATTAATAAAGTAAGACAATTTATTTATCTATAAGTGCATGTCAAATGGGGTACATTGTTCAATACTATATGCATAAATTATGCCCATATTATAGCTAGGCCCTAAAAACTTTATTTTGCATCGGATTTTTCCCGTTGAAAAGACAAAACTGATGTTTATGATAGCAACCATTTCATCAATAACATTTTGAGTCATTTTATCCATAAAACGACACAGGATATGATAGATAACTACTTTCACATCAATATGGTCCATATGATCACAGATTGTTGAGAATCTGTGATATGATCCGAGGATATGATGAAGATTTTGATTCTATAGATCTGTTATCAACATGATATCACGCTGTTCAGTGGTCAAGGAGTAAGGACCCCGGTCAAGGACACTGATATGACATCATAGGCGATGTCAGACGTTCTGCTGCTGACCATATGATGCGATATATATTAACTATTATCGTTACATTTAGGCCTTTAAACTTTTAAAGTCATAATTAATTAGTTCAAACATAACTTTGGTAATACTCACTCGTTTTGTTCGTTGAAACGGCAAAACATACTTACTTTTCCTAACAAATCAATTAAAATATTTAAAAAAAATTTAACCACAAAAAGAAAAAAAAAAAAATCATTCCAATACCACTAAAATATAATCTCTTGAGTAAACTGACCCCAAACCTGAAACAGGTACCAGCCCGAATGGGCTGGCGAAAAAGAGAAAATTCCAATTGGAGAAAAAAGTCCCTACCTGACATTTTACACAAACAAAAATTAGGAGTTATAACAATTAACCATTTTAGTCTGCAAAAATATTTCTGTCCTGTAGACCTATGCAGGCCCGTACGCAGGATTTTTTTGGGGGGGGGGTGCTGATCTTGAAAAAGTGGACTTTTTTCCAAGGGGGGGTGATTTTGTGAAAAGTTGACTTTTCCCCTCAAATTTGGACCTTTTTTGACCAAAAAACCCGTAAAAAACCTGATTTTTTTTAAATTTTGGGACTTTTTGTATACTTTTGCAAATTTGGGGAGGTGCGGTCGCCCCCCCCGCCCCCCCCACCCCTGCGTACGGGCCTGGACCTATGCCTTTGTTCAATTTATAACACACTCCAAACGGTTCCAAGAAGTTGACAGCCCTCCTCCTGCAGAAACACATTTAGTAATAGTATCTAGATTTTACCAGGAGTATCCTTGATTTACAGTGACTTCACTAGTCCGAAGAGTCGCTAGTCCGAAGGTTCTCTAGTCTGAAGGGTTGCTAGTCCGAAAACCAAATTAAGTTCCCTAATCTGAAGATTCTCTAGTCCGAATAATAAGGGTTAGGGTTAGGGCTCGCGAGCCTTGTTCTATATTTGAACTAGAGAACCTCATTTCTTATTCGGACTAGTGAAGCCTCGGACTAGAGAAGCTGATATTCAGACTAGCGAACCTTTTTCAGAATTCAAACTTGCGAATGGTAAATTAAGTATTCGGACTAGCAAACCTTCGGACTAAAGAGGCCTCGGCCTAGGGAACCTTTCGACTAAAGAGTTGTCACCTTTTTACCAACAGTATCCTTTTTAAATCATGCAATTTTATTCCCCAAATAAATTCATCAGGATTGTCCATTAAATTATAACTCAATAAGTTCCGGTTCTCAAACAAATCCAATTAAAGGATTAAAACTAAATGACCATGCCGCTTTGCTCTTTCTGGTCTATTGACACCCCTGAAAATATCCCAATTTTTAATTGAATTCAAAAAGATCTGACCATGAAGCGAGTAGAGCTTCATGATCAGATCATGAAGTTAACCAAAGATACTCAATAGCCCCCCCCCATCTTGTTGTTGACCTTGTTTTACTTTAATAAACCTGACCTTGTTTACCATCTATCCAAACAAACCCTCCAAAACCAGTTGTGTGCCATTCTGTGCCTAGAGGCATATCATGATCATAGAGCGTGTTTCTACAGGCGCACCGCTAAGTTACCGCTAAATGGATAACGCTATCTTACCGTTTAACCTGCTGTTTCCACAGACAGGTTTTTGCCGTTGGCGTGTTCATACCGTTTAATCTGAATGACAAACATGTTTTAAAAGTGTATTTTGTCTTACCTTTTACGATAGTATGGCCAAAATCTTGCATCGTAGGCCTAGAATAGTAATGCTAGAATGGATTGTTTAATGGTTGATTATTGCTAAATAATCACTTTTTGTTGTTATATTTTGCAAATCAACAGAAAAGTTTTACATTTTACACAGTTTTTCACTATTTTGTAGCATTTTCAAATTTCCGTGAGCAAACCACGAATTCCGTCAGTTTTTCTGTTTTTCCGTATCACGGAGAAATTGTGGCTTTACATAATAGTTTGGACTTGTTATGTTGCCCAGGCTGTTATTAACGTTTTTGTCATGTTGTCTGTCCAGTTAACATGTTGATTAACAGCCATTTTGTTTGATTTTGCTCAATAATCGGCAAGTTACCGCTTAGGTCTGTTTCCACAGAAAATCTACCCGCTTCGTTAACGGCAAAAACCTACTCCAACGAGGTTTCCGTTGGCGATGAAAAGGCGTTGCAAAAAGGCGTTGGAGGCTGTTTCCACAGGAGTGATTAACGGTTCCATACCGTTTCCAAAACGGTATTTGGCTCTGTAGAAACACGCTCATAGGCCTACCTATATCATATGCATGGTATCTGAGAACACTGTGGAAGAGGTCATTTTAACTGCTTGTATGTGATCACAGATTGTGATATAATGTTCAATGGCATACCCAGACCTGGGGGAAAATATTTGCAATTTTGGTATTTTTACAAATCAACAATTTGATCAGTATTTCACTGAACCTACATGAACTTATAAAAAGTTTGTAAATTTTGCCTAAAACTTAAAATTACCATAAATTAAAAATGTCCCTAGGCAGGAAAGTGGAAGAAGGCAAGTGGATGGTGTGGGGAGGAGGGGGTGGGTGGGGCAAGACGCTGACAGGGGGGGGGGGCACTGGGTCTGATGGGGGGGCACAACACAAGTCATTTCTTGGCAATTTTCCTATGGGATATTCTAAATTTTGCGATTGATTGGGGCATTTTGGGTGACATGCCCCCTGACCGTATGACGCTATGCCACTGGAGGAAAGTATGCAATAAATGTGATAGAAGGCTACGGGATCTTGGAAGTTACAGATGCTCCAACATCAATTTTATGCATCAGCAATCAATGAAAGTTCAAAATAATTAACTAATTAGATTAATTAATGGACAATTAACTTGAAACATAAACATGCTCATGTGTGGATGAACACCTTATATCAGCAAATGAGATTCCTAATATGCAGGTACCTACCATAGCTATGCGAATCCTGAATGTATCATCTAGGCTAGGATCCACATGACAACATTCTCATATATCGGCCACAGTTCTTTAACCCCAATACATTTCTACATTCATTGATTGACCTTTGAAAATTTGGGTGCAAAAACTCATACCCTGCAAATTGAGGTCAAAATTTGCACTATGATTGTTTAATTGAAGTTATTGAACTATGCCATTGGGATGAGGTCATTTTTTCTGGTGCAATAATCATGTGTACCAGAACGGTCAACTGCATATCCGTCGTATAACGCTTTTCAATGGGAAATGAACTTAGCTGCTTGGATGATGTCACGATGAGGTTAGCATTTATTCCGTACTGAAAAGCGTGTACTGACGGATATGCACTCGACCGGCCTCATACCCATGGGGTGTTCAATTACTGTCAAGTAAAGATTTTTCAGCATGATAAAAGAGGGGCCAAGCATTTTTAGGCAGGTTGAAAGGGGGAACCAAGCAATTTTTGGCAGGTCATAAGGGGGATGGGGTGGGGGTGGAAGTGAGTTTTTGGCAGATGTTTTGGGCACCATTTCTATAGGCCTACTATACCCTAAAATGTTTAAAATAGAACACAGTCAAATGCAAAATTTCCTGCTAGCTGCGCTTGAATTTGTTTAAGATATGATAAGACAACATAGGCCTATAATAATAAGGTTTTAAATTTGGGTTCCCTAAAATTGTGCATGGATGTGTAATGGGTGCAAAGATTTGTAGGCAGTACTAGGCACATTAAAAAGAGTGGGGGGGGGCAAAGGTTTTTGCATGTCAAAAAAGTGGGGGATTTGTTGGCAAGGGCAGGCCAAAGGGGGGGGGGGGGGCAGCAAGCATTTTTGGCAGACTATTTTGAGAATTAGCCACGTCACTAGGCCGAGGGGTATATTCGCAATTCTAAGTTTCCTTGTAAAAACATTGAAAAGGAATATCACAAATATGTAACCAGACATTTGAAAGTTTATACAACCCAAAACTAATTGTTATTAAAAAACGTTTTGACCCAAAACCTAAATGCAGAACTTTGTTTTGTAATATATTAAAAAACATAAATGGTCGCATGTCATGAGGTGGTCCATTTTGTGTTACATGGTCAAAATGGTCAAAAAAATTATTTTTTAATATGTTATAGATATTGTAAAACTGCAACATCTCATACCATTTGTACCTCAAAAATGTTTATCGTTTTGGCGTAATTGCCTAATTAATAACTAATTAGCCCATAGGCCGCAATGTAAATCAAAACTTTCCAATGCGTTTTTCTCAAATTGGACCTTATTCACATAAAATACCCCACAACAAATGTCTGAAGTTGGATTTTGTCCAATTTGCTAGGATATGTTCACAACATAGTGATGCATCAGTCTCACCCTTCAAAAAAAATTATGCAATCGCATTCACGATATAGAGGGTGCGCCAAAAAAAGTTGATATTTTTTAATTAAAATTTAATTAATCATTCATATTTTCCCAACACTACTTCCTACCATTTTTATAATGCAAAAATTAGTTTCCTTGTGCAATTTCCTTTCAGAAAATACATACATTTATCATGATACAGTGAATATTAAAGGAGATATGGACCTTTGCAGTTTTTGCACGTGATTGCATTGACTTCTGTGCATTTAGAGGCAACCTGTGGTACAAAATGTAATGAGAAACTAATATGGAATATGAAATTGATCAATTTTGAAGTCAATCTTGTTTCTTTGAGTAATTGGCTCTAAATGAGACATTAAAAAGCTCAATATGATAAGGAGTTATGAAGATACAATAATTTATTCAAACCAACACTATGGAAATCTTACATTTTCCTATGCTAATACATTACTCCTGACCCACCTGCTCCTGACCCCATCAATTTTCAATTCCAGCTGATGCCATTTATTTAGTTTGACTCACTTTTCAGTATTAGTTTACACAGTTTTAGCCCTGTACTTTAGCTTTAAAATGAGACCCAAAGTAGCTCAATAAAACAAGGGGTTGGTTCACTATGACATTTTTCATTCGCCTACATTCGAAAAATTGTAACACCTCCACCTTTTTTGGGGTACCAACTTGTGACATGCGACCAAATATTAATATTATCATTATGAATATGTGTTTGCTGCCGCGGATGCCTGCATGTATAATGACCTTGTCTGGTTGAGAATTTCTTCCAACTTTCATTTTTCTCACATGACATTGACATGCATGATGCTATAAAGCTTACCTGTGTTAAAATAAAGTTGATCACAAAAAAAAGTTGCTTCATATAAAAAAAATATATATATCACGATAGGTCCATTCTTCTAGAATTGACAGATTATACGTTTATGAGTTCAGAACTTCAATGTTCACTAAAATCACTTTCCAGGATCTGTGCTCGTCAACAGGTCCTGCTCGTCAACAAGTGGTATGCCCCGTATGGTTATCTACTGGTGGGAAAATCATCAAAGCTCAATTTGATAAATCCACGGTCCGCATCCGAGAGGTAACTGCTGTGGATGACATCATCATGATCATGGCAGTGCATAAGAAGCAAAATTGAAACCAATGCTGTATCAGCTCAAAGATAAATTTGAAGATTTCAATGTTTGGAAATTGGAATACTAAAATACTTTCCATCAGAATTTGTAGCATGTTTCAAGCAAGCTGTGCCCATTTCATAGAAATTGCATTTAGACCATCTCTCTCTGTAGCTGTGCACGTTTTGAAGGCTGATCTGTTGACATACGATACACCGACCGTCAGATAAAGTGTAAACCAGTCATAAATGTAATAGCTCCCTTGTGTAATTTGGGGAGAACAAGTGCATGTTCTTCATGTTAAAAGGGCATTTCGTGATCCACAGCCTCATCCCCCCACTTTTCTCAAAAAAAGTTGAGATTTTTATATCACTGGAAACCTCTGGCTACATAATGTTTATGTATAAAATATTTCTTGCAGATTAATTCGTTTAGCAAAGATATCGTGAAATTTGAATTTCGTTCTGGTGCACCAGAACGAAATGACAACGCATTGTCTATAGAGCATTGGAGCAGTGTAATACACATCATGCATATTACTAGTGAACGCAAGATTTTTTTCGTGGATATCTAATTAAAAATGACATAAATAGAGGATGCTAGGATCACGAACCTACATCATACATGTATTTGTAAAAATTCCCTTCTTCTTCTATACATTTCCTTTCTTGGTTTTTTCTTTCTTTCTTTTTTGTTTTTCAATTCAATAAATATGAACAATTGAACAATAAATCCGAGCGATAAAAACTAAATATAAATCCATCTGAAAATTCCGAGGAAGGAATTTAATAATTTCTTGTGCAGTGTGCTTGGATCGAAATTAATTCATTCAATCATAATTTTAATATCTTGGATTTCGTCAAATGTGCAAATTGGAGTTTCTCTGAAACAAAAGTATGTTATATGAAATCCGGGTATGAAATGAAGATTTATAATTTGAGAAAAAAAAAAAATTTACAAGCCTCCTAACTTGGGGGACTTGGGTAAGGTGCACTAAAACCCTGACTAAAAACCCAGGTGATATGGTTTTTTGGTGATCCGTAATAGGCCTAAGGGAGCTATTTTAGTTCCAACTTCTCAGTCACTCCTATACCACCTACTTTCGGGTCATTTGGCTAAGTAACTTGGCAATGAGAATTGACCTGGTACCAATATGTTCCTTACTCAACCCCCAACGAACAGATGGTCGAGTAGTCTCGGGCCAGACTGTATTATATGTGGCTATCACGAACATACAGGTTTATTTGGATCGACGAGCGTCAGAACTGGCTGTGTAGGAGACTAACGATCGGTTAGCTAGAGAATAGAAACTTTTTTTTTTCGCGAAATGTATAATTTCACAAAGTTAGGTAAGATATCAAAATTAGGGACCGATTAATATTTATATGCCATACTTGAGCAGTGGCGTAAGGGACCGTTCGCAAACACTTGTTAGGGGCTGATGCAAAATGGGGGGCTTAAAAGTGTTGACGGGGGGCTGAAAAAAATTGACCCATAATCTTCATGTCAAAAAGGAGGAGGGGCTGAAATTTTAGAGATCTGAAAAGGGGAAGGGCCCGAAAAATGTTCGCGATGAATTTTTTTTGCATCAGGTCCCCCTAACAAGTGTTTGTGAACGGTCCATAACCAAAGGGGAGGCATGCAAGGATGGCAGGCAGCTATCCCCCCTTTAAGAAGATGCATGGGTTCTTTCAGCAAAAAAAAATTGAGTCTTTGTGGGACAGATGTCGTAACAGTAGGACTTTCTATAAGTGTCTTGGGGCAAAAAAATAGGTATGGCGGGGGGGGGGGGGTGACGAGAATACTATGTGGTCTTTGGGGGGAAGAGGGGGATTAATTTAAGATTACGGGGGTTTAGGCAAGTAAAATAAAAAACATGTTGAAAAATGCCCCTTTAGGCCTAATAGCGAAATCTCTTGATTGCCAAGATCTTAGCAATCAAGAGATGGCGCTATACTAACACAGAGTATGTTCCAGGTGATGTGCGATACGGCAAAACCGCTCACTCGTATGACACGTATTTTGTCCAATAAAAATATTTTTAGGTGTATTTCCACATGGAGAAATGCAATATTATCGGTGTTGAGACAAAAGATAATTTGTCAAACTACCTGACTAAAGGTGATGGAAGCCCTGCAGAGCTAGAGAGGGAGAAACAGGGAGAAACTTGAACAAAATCGATATTGTATGCCTAAGTTTTTTTGGCATTTAGTTCTCAGTGTTGTTTAGCACATATTGAGATATGTATTGTCTTTATTCAATAATAAATTCTGGCTTAATAACAATGATTATTATGTATGCATGTTTACTATCACGTAGGCCCTGAACATGGGCTATTTTGTATTCAGTAGGCCTATTAAATATTTTGTGAAAAATAAATTAAATGTCTATAAATCACCTTAGTAACAACCTGTAATTCTTATTATCTATTTCTATAACACGTTAAGTGGTCTATTTTTTTGTATAGGCCTAAAGCATTGTTATCTAAATGTTAATATTCATGGCTTTTAGTAGGCCTATTGATTTGTTTTTTTAAATCACTAAATAACACTTCTTCAGATTGTTTGTCCTTGTCTTCTTTACCGATGCAGTCAATCATAAGAAATTTATAAATACCCCTGTTTGGAAAACAATCCATAAGGATAAAATATGTAAACCTATATTCTGAATAAAATAATTCTGCTCCAACAATTACCACCCCCATCATAAACCATTTCCTACCAAATGGAAACCTGATGCAGTCAATCATAAGGAATAAAAGCTGTTTTACAACAATTCATAAGGATAAAATATGTAAACCTATAGGCCTATTCTGAATGAAATAATTTTGCTCCAACCCCCACATGATCTACCATTTCCTAACAATACTAATCGAAATGGTAACCTGAGCTTTATTCCTTTTTATTTGAAACCAATCCTCTTACATCCATGCAAACGATTTTACACCTCTCCCACTGCAATAAATAGCTTTACATTTCCAAATCTTTCTTTGCTTTCTATGCTAATATTACATTATTGTTTTAAAGAAAAAAAAAAAAATCCAAACAGTTGGGCGCCATTCCTTTTTTAAAGGAATTTTTATTTAAGCACGGGCCTACTAAATTACGCGCAATTTAACCTTTCTCTTCCCTTTTTCTCGCTTTTCTCTTCTCTTTTTCTCCTTTTCTCTTTCTCTCCTTTCCCCTTTTCCCGTTTTTACGGGGGCGTGCGCCCCCTCTTTCCTACTTCTGCTATTTTAACGGGGGTGCCCTCCGCCCCCTGGATCCGCACCTGATAACTCGCAAACGCAAAATCGGAATCAACTGAAATTTTGGGAATAAGCTGTTTTCGTGGATATCTGAAAATGTCATAAAAAGTGGATGCTAGGATCACGAAATCCTCCTTTAAGAAAATGTTGTAGGCCAAATAGCTTTGAAATCAAATTTAGACACAGAAAAAGTAATAAAAAACCATTAAAATAAAAAAATAAAAAATAAAAACTGGGTTTTTTTTAAAGGGCTGACCCTGATTTTGGCCAATTTTGGTCGGTCGGTGGAGGTAAAAAGCAGGTTTTTGGCTAGACTGGCCCCCAGTCTCGGTTCGGTTCCATCTCTGGATAATGTAACAATAAATATAATGCCCCATGAAAAAAATATGAAAAGTCCTGTAACCCGGCCCCCCCCTTATTTTCTTCAATGCCAAAAACCCATTCCTCTTCATCCACAAATCGACGCCACTAATTACACCCACCACAGTCAACCATGCAGCAATATAGAAATATACTCGTATTATAAGTGAACGCGAAAGTCCATTGAGCGCTGATTAAAATGCTATGTAATCTACATTACCAGTCGTTCTCCATGGACCCGTCTAGTTTTTGGCCTAACATGACAATGATAAAATGGTTTCTGTAAAACGTTTTGTGTTTGCTACCATAGGCGTAGGCCTAGATCGGGGGGGGGGGGGGAGGTCGGTAAACCCCCCAATATTTTGCCGCCAGGGTGGTCCATACCACAACAATTAAATTACTTGCGTGGTCTGGTTAATTTTGCTTTCGCCATCATCAGCAGGCTCACCACTTGATACGCACAAAATTAGATTACATTTGAGGATTGGTGAGGGCACACTACTAAACTAAACACCCAATCAGGCGGTGGTGGTCACATCAAGTTTGACGTTGCCATTAATTTAAAGCGCAAATACAAAACTTGGTAAATAATTCCACATTTGAAAGGGACCGTTCACAAACAATTGTTAGGGGGGCCTGAAGCAAAAAAAAAATTGATCGGGAAAATTTTTCGGCCCCCCCTTTTGAGATCTCAAAAATTTCAGGGGCCCCCCTTTTGATATAAAAAGCATATAAACTCAATTTTCCCAGGAAAATTTGTGGTCATTTTTTCATGGCCCCCCTTAGGAGGATCAAAATTTCTAAGGCCCCCCTTTTGCATCAGGCTCCCAGTGTTTGTGAACGTTCCCTAACATGTTATGCCAACCATTTTTGTCATTCTAAATCCGTTGGAAGACTTCATAGCCGACCCGATCGCTTCATTTCTTTCTGCAACAATGATTGAACGCGAACCCAGCAGCCCTATAGGGTTAATCCTCTTGCATGCACATCCTTTAGCTGCAACACTTTAAAAAACATTTTAGGCGTTTTCATTTTGTAACTTTGTTAAGTGCAGTTATGTTCATGCACGGCAAATTCACCGTGACCTTTCCAGCCATAACCCCGCTTAGTGAAGATTAAACCGAGATATGCAGTACTAAATCATTATAGTAATCGATTGTCCAATGCAAATTTATTACCACGTAATAATATTAATCCAATCGATAATGACCCCGGGATAATGACGCTATTGATATGTACGGGCGGAGCTCCACTAACTGAGTTTTGGGGTATTTTTCACTGGTTTGCTGTCATTTACTCATCAAGGTGGTCCCCCGTTATTATAAGGACTATGCTAATGATTTAAAGATTCACATCTAGAGAATAAACCATACTTGATTCACAGAAAGTACTAAATTTGTACCTATTACGGTTTCGTGACACCCCTCTTCCCAATGCGGCCAAGCCAGATGGCAGATTTCTTTCTCATACAAATGTATGGTCCCCCCTTAAAGCTTGTACCGTGTTGAAAATTCAGAAATTTTGAAAAGAATAAGTAATTGAAACATGGAGCAAGTACTAAAATCATAGCTTTTATACTTTTCGATATATGACGCTAGTTCATCTCCTATATCTACAATACAGCGCTACCAGTATGGGTCAATTACCTATTGTGAGTGCCCCTGTGTTGTGTGCATACATGTAGGCAACAATAACTGCATGATGATAAAGGAGGGAAAATTATTTGGCGTGGTGGACACTTGTACTTTTCTGATTTGTATTAATTTGTGCACAGTTGCAGTTAGAACGCTGGACAACCGATTCTTTAGAAATGCATAGTCGCGCTAAAAGTCGATCGATACATGTTAAAATCAGCACAATTCAGATATACACCTTTTGCTATGAAATTAATTTTCTCGGTCAAATATAAAGCAATATTTTTTTCTTCAGTAATGTCAGTTAAAAACATTGTGCTTGGATATACATTTTTTTTAAAAATCCTGGTGTTAAAATTAGGTATGAAATTGTGTCGTTTAGTGTAAGATTTATGAATTTTATAGGCCTTACATCCGTCCACGAGCTTTTTTCGGAATTCATATTTTAGCGTTTCAAACTAATATAATTCGCTAAGGAAAGATATTTCCCACCTCTGTAAAGCACATCGTGTGGGTCTATCTATTATTGTTTTGTCAGAATTTCCGTTTTGATTTCACCTTTTTTCACGTCATGTTCCTAAAATCTCAAACTCAGTACTTTATCTCGAAAGCAAGCAGCATAAATAGTCGATAATTCCATTGATCTAATCCAGGTCTCTTCTGCATTGAAAGCCAGGATTACTCGACGGGCGATTTTGTAGCCCAAATCTCACATTTGGGTGCTTTGGTAAATTAAAGTGAATTTTGGATATTTGCTTCCGTGATCATGGTGATAGCCTGCAATGGCAAATATGGTTTCCATGATTATGTCGACCATTTTGTCTGTTTGTTTGTTTACCTAGGTTAGTCCGTATTAAGAGACGCACGTTGTACTGTCCAAACCTAGAAAAATGAGTGTGTTATTATAGGGGATTTTATTTTTCTGTTCCTCCTATCTCCAGGTGAATTTTGTATGACCCCCCCCCCATCGCGGGTTGGCATTTTCATTACACCCTTCAGACTTGTGTTCGGGTTTGTTTTTAATTTGACATGTAGGCCTAGGCCTATTTGTCATAATAGGGCTATACTTTTTTAATAGCTATAACGTGCTATATAAATATTATTATACCGGTATGTAATATTATGTATAGGCCTATCGGGTGTGGGGTGGGTGCAGAGGTGTGTGAGGTGGGCAGTAGGGGGTGTGTATAGGGAAACTTTGGGGTGGTAGTCAACACATTTTAAATATGACTTTCAATGCAAGGCTCATTGTTGCCACAAATGTGTTTTTTTTTTCCTTTAGGTTATTTAATAGGTTTTTTATAAACTTCCATGTTTAACCTTGTATTGTTTTGGCTGCTTTCTTATGACTTTCGCTGGTTTTCCAAAAGCAGTTTCAAACAAACACAAACAAAAGGCACCATACCCAGTCACCTTCATGACAATTGAAACACTAGGTCAAGTATTAACATCCAAGTTATTCTGTTTTTAGGCAAGCATTTTTAATTAATTGCTTGAACAGCCTAGTTAACAATGATAATGAATGGTTCTTATAAGGCACAATCTCTTCCGATGAGGAACTCAAAGCGCGTAAAGCACGAAATTGACAAACAAACATAAAAACTATCAATTTACAAAAATTGGTTTTGAGCTGGCGTTTAAATGCGGTAACGAAAGTCTGGGGATGTTACGAATGTTATTTGGAAGTGTGTTCCAAACAGTTTATAAAACATACAGCGTAATATTTATGTTTTGTAAATGAAAGTTTTGTTTAAAATATTGTCCAATTGCATTTAAGATTGTTGATTTTTTTAACCAAATGTTGGGCAAAGTTATTTTGAGGAGAAGCAAATTTCAACACATTGGTCCGATGATCACGGTGATGATGAAATCAAAAAAATAATCACTCACAGTGTCATAGGAGCGCTAGGCCTGGGAATTTCTTTGCTGTATTGAAGTTCTGGCAACACTGTAGCCAGGCCGGTCTTCATATCACTGCATATGGCACCCGGGGATATCGATTTACAATGCCTCGGATTTCACGCGTTGATTTTGAAAACTTTCAGCCGGCAGTAAAAAAAGGTGAAATCAAAACGGAAATTCTGACAAAACTATTATATATCGCTCACGGTGATGTGCGTTAGAAAGTTGGGAAAAATCCTTCGTTAGCCAACTATATTACTTTGAAAAGCTAAAAGGTTGATCCAAAAAAAGGCTCGCGGGCAGAGTTGAAGCCTATCAAAATCGAAAATCTTACACTAAATGACCGAATTTCACGCCTAAGTTTAACAAAAAGATTTGAAAAAAATACAGTATCAAGCATTATAGTTTTTCCTGACATTTACTGAAAAAATGAAAATTATTGCTTTTAATTTGGCCGAGAAAAAAAGTTTTACACTGAAAAGGTGTAACTCAAAATTTTGTTCATTTGAATACCAAATTCGATCGTTTGTATTGCCTCATTAAATGACTGAGTGAGCCTTGCCGAACAATAAGAATCGGTTGTCCTGCGTTGAGACTGGTTAGTAGATTTTCACATCTGATCTTTTCAGTGTTCAGTGTACTTCGGGTATATTTATAAATGCGCTTTATAAATACGCAATTGACTTGGCCAGTGCCACATTTGCATTACATCATTGAAACTCACTGTCAATCACTGAAATGGCGACCATTGAGGGAGTGGCTACAGTTGCGACCTTGTTTTGTGGCTAGCACTGTCAAGGCACATTGCCTGGAGGTTCGATGTTAATTTGCAAAGATAATTGATATCGAAGGAGAAGCAATAGATTACGTAACGCATTGTTCCTTTGATGCCGATTTGATTTACTCCCGGGCTCATGATTATTGCACAGCCTAGTCCATTTTGTTGCTTTAATAATGAGTAAGTTAGGGTTGAGGGGTCGGGGAGGGGACAGCTAGCCTATTAGTCCGAGAGGGTCATTATTCCGATAGGTTCGTCATGCATCAATTTATGTTAAAATTATAATTAAAATTAGAGTCAGGGTTATGTTCAGTGGTGGCACTACCGCGGGATATTTTTCTTGACCCCCAGTAAATAAATTCATGGCCCACTCTTTCCGAAGAAAATGACAGCCCCTATGTTCCCTGTCCTTATCAAATAACATCATCGGCAGCTACACAGTTCTGACCTTAATGACCGTAAGAATCCCATTACGTCATCGATATGGCCAATTGGCACGCCCATTTAGCACAAAACAATGAAATTATAATCTAGCTTTTCGGTCGTTATTTTTTTCAGTGGCCGACTGATGATGATGATTCATTTCACTTCATTTATCTAATGTAAATAACAATGAGACACTTATTATGCGCAAGACTGAGTCCAGCTGTTAGAAATTTGTTCAAACTATATTCAGTAAAACCATATCAATAATCCTGACTTTAAAATTAATTTATTTCACAGACAACAAAGCTTGCACCCTAAGGAAGATTCAAAACTTCAGAACACAGTACATTAGGATCAAGGGCGTTGGTTCGAATAAATTGTTTGAAAATCAATCAATGTGAGAAAGAATTGGGATTCCAATACGCTAAAGGCATAGTGGCTTGTATTCTGTCAGAACTGGAAACGCAAGCTATGGTAATGTTGTGTATTTTAACGTGACTTGGGGGTGGTGTTCTGTTTTGGAATATTTTCGCCATTTTATGTAGGAGAAAAGTGCTAAAATGTTTGCCAATAACGATGATCAAGGATTTATATATATACATAGCCGAACCGAAATAGGTATGTAAACTACATAATTATAAGACGTGTGAGGTAAGTTCTTAATGTTCTTCATAGCAAAAACATATAAAACATTTACAAAAATGCAACTTCTTACAAAAACGCTATATTCTGCGATAGTCCATATTTACATGACTTCGGCGAACACTTTGAGTGCTCGTTTAAATTCTACCGAGAGCACAGCCGATGTAATGTTATCTGCGGTTGCAGTACAGTTTAGAGAAATAATGTGGCTGGTTGTTTGGTTAAAAAAAACCCGATAATATATCGGGATTCAAGCAGGCGACCCGTATGGTGTGCAAAAGACGTTGCAAATTGTCGATGAAAGAGCTTATAAATTAAGATCACGGACAGTTAAGCTCCACAATAGGCATCTACATTCCAAGCGGAAACGCTTTTCAGAAACATACCATTCTTTTTTCAGCAATCGCTGAAACCTAAATATGCAATTCCAGGCGATTTGTAAAAAACAGCGTGAGCGTATTTGACTATGAACTTGGGACACTAAAACAAATTATGCTTGCATTGGTGCCAGACCTATTATAATGATACGATAATTAGGTCCCTAATAATGGCTTTCATTTTAACCGGTATTTATTAAACTGAGAGTTTTACTTTTTGAGAAATTAATGAATTTATCGAAAAACTTTTTGGAGGGCTCGTACCCTTAATACATCATTTGATTTTTATGCTTCTTGCTTTCTCTGTTTTTGAAAGGTACTGTGTTCGCTATAGAGATGTCTGATTTTCATGATATATAAAGGGCGTAAATGGCTTGCTTTTTAACTATGGGCGATAAATGATTGTCACAATTGTTTGTTTATTTATCATATTCATATTTATTTTTATCATTAATCTTACAGGTTGTTGGAGTTTACATTACTTACTTCGCTTTGGTGGCCCAGACGTTTAATCAACTCTATTCTAAATATTATTATATTAAGTTAAACGCGGCGGCACCTCTCTAGTCCGAAGGCTCCCTAGTCCGAAGGCTGCTTAGTCCGAAGGCTCCTTAGTCCGAAGGTTCGCTAGTCCGAACACATAATTTACCATTCGCTAGTTCGAATTCTGAAAAAGGTTCGCTAGTCCGAATATCGGGTTCTCAAGTCCGAGGGTTCGCTAGTCCGAATGATAAAGGTCCTCTGGTCCGAATATATATATATATTCTATATTCGGACTAGAGAACCTTCGGATTAGCGAACTTAATTTGGCTTCGGACTAGAGAACCTTCGGACTAGCGACTCATACAGAAATGAATTTGATATAGTGGACAGACACTCCAACACTAACCTATTCCACATGCAAGCAAAATACGAATGTTTTTGCAATCTGATACCACAAATGCATTTTGATGGGAGGTTGGAGCAATTTAATTCAAAACTTACAAGAATATCTGGGTGATGGGTCTCAATATGGGAAAACGTCACCATGGTAAAAAACAAATTGTACCACCCACCTTTAAGTAAAAAATTATGTATATGTGGCTCGATCGAGATGCACAGCAATATAGGCCATAATGAAAAGTTTCTGAAAGTGTTCTTAGAATAAAAGTTATTTAATGCTGATTTAATGCACATGCTATAAGGGAGACTGATTACCTTTTAGAAATAGCCGGATGGGAGGGTTTTCAATAAAATATTTTTTGCGTAGAAACTGAAGCATCCTATGTATAAAAGAATATATGAATATTACCTGTACATCATATACACACACTACAGAAAAATACAATAAGCCAAATAATTATAGTACCAGTTATGTTCACTCCTGTATATCCTAAACAAAAACAGATATATCATATTTGGAACCAGCAGCCAATAGCTGCGTCTTTTAGCTCGAATTTGAGACCTAATTCGTTGAAATCGTTCAAGAAATAAAGACACGACGATCTAAAATCTAAAGATGCCAATTTAAAAGTTGCAGTTTGCTCCATTGCATGCCCTATTGATTTGTACACAAAGCGTTCGCGAACAAGAGAACTAGCGCCGTGTTTCCATTGATTAGCACAGTAAAACTAGCGTCATGCTTTCATTGATTAGAACACAAAAGTGCAACTTTTGATTTCGTTTCTTCCTTACGTTTTAGATCACCGTTTCTTTAATTCTCAACCAATTTCAACAAAATCGTAAATCAGAGATAAAGAGTACAGGTATTGGCTGCTTGTTTTAATTTTGATATATTTGTCTTTATTTAGGATATACAGGGGTTCACACAACTGGTACCTTAATTCTTTGGCTTACTGCATCGCAACATTGCTGAAATGAGAGGAATTCCGCAAAATGTAAGTTGAAAATTAATTATATCGTTATGAATTCAGCAGACTGACGAATCGAGAATTTTGAGTAAATTGAGTTATTTTATGCTTATGAAATGTTTCAGGTGGTCTTTTATTTTCACCCAAAATTAATGGTAAATCTTACTCCACGACGTAGATAAAACAAGAAGAATCTTTCAAAAAGACACAGTTCACGGATCAGGTGTGTAGTAATTGGTTCTAACTTTCCATTTTCATATCTAACATACTCTGAACTGATCTTACAATAAATTAGTGATTTGAGGCATAATAAAAAAACTCATTGAAATACAAACTTTCAAATCACTATCACTATCATAGGCCTATTGAAATTCAATTATACCATGCAGATAATAACCTTGGCCCAATAATTATTACGGTTCCAATTAAGATAACAGGAACTAAATTTCGTCAGTTGGAAGTAATTGAGTAAATCGCCTGTATCAAAATAGCAGTGTATTTTTCATAAATATGCAGTAATATGCTCAGCCTTATCACAAAACAAACCATAGCATTGACCGTACCCACCAATCAGTATTGTCTACAAATGAATTGACATTAGTCACATAAACAGTGTATATAGTGTGTTAAGAATTTTGGGTTTAATGGTCATGTGGGTTACTTCTGGTCTGAGGTGAAATACCTTCAAAATGCCTCTTGCAATTTACCATGCTTGAGTAAGCTTACACGCACAAGAATCAACGACAAAACGTGGAGCATTAATCCTAACATGGAGACTCATGATCAAATTGTGGAAATATTTAAAAGACGAAAAGGAGAGGATTTAATCAGATGTCTATAGTACTTGCATACCGTTGTGTATTGTAATACACGATGAGTCTGGTGCAAAGTGTACCGTACGATGCTTAAATGCAAAATTTAATGTTTGATATAAAGCTCCATATCATAAAGTCTTGTTATATGGTATAAGCCGTCTATGGAAATAACTTGTCTAGAGACCATGCAGTTAATGCATGCAAATACAACGGCTCTTTCCAGGGCCACTTTAAATTTTAAAATGATCGAAACTTTAAAGAGGGTAGCAACATTATATATTAAAGCCATATTATAACATTTGCTGAGGAAGACGCCCTCACTGAATTTTTAAAATTCCTTTTTTTACACTATTAAATTGTACTTTATTATATACCAAAAATCAAGACTCTAGGTGCTGTAGTTTTGTCAAAATCCGTGATTTTGAATTAAAGGCTGATTCAGCGCTTTATTATTACGATGGAATTATTAGTCGAACGCATACACGATGTTCATAACACACAGTACGTCACGGCGTGCGGGACGGTGGTATACTATGGGCGGCCATGAACGCCAAAAGGGTCTCAAAACCACACAAGGGTCTCAAAAGTACAATAAGGTCTCAAAAACACATAAAGGTCTCAGAAATAAACACACAATAAGGTCTCAAAAGTATAATAAGGTCTCAAAAACACATAAAGGTCTCAGAAATAAACACACAATAAGGTCTCAAAGGTATAATAAAGTCTCAAAAACACATAAAGGTCTCAGAAACAAACACACGACAAGGTCTCAATAGTACAATAAGGTCTCAAATACAGAGAAAGGTCTCAAAAACAGAGAACGGTCTCAAAAGCAGAGAAATCTCTCAACAACAGAGAAAGGTCTCAAAAACAGAGAAAGGTCTCAAAAACAGAGAACGGTCTCAAAAGCAGAGAAATCTCTCAACAACAGAGAAAGGTCTCAAAAACAGAGAAAGGTCTCAAAAACAGAGAAAGATCTCAAAAACAGAAAAAAGGTCTCACAAACAGAGAAAGGTCTCATATACAGAGAAAGGTCTCCAAACAGAGAAAGGTCTCAAAAACAGAGAAAGGTCTCAAACACAGAGAAAGGTCTCAAAAATAGAGAAAGGTCTCAAAAACACGTTATGGTCTCAAAAACAGAGAAAGGTCTCAAAAACACGTTATGGTCTCAAAAACACGTTATGGTCTCAAAAACACATGGTCTCAAAAATACGTTATGGTCTCAAAAACACGTTATGGTCTCAAAAACACGTTATGGTCTCAAAAACACGTCAAGGTCTCAAACCAGGTATTACAACCGACCGTTATATGTGCAGTACCGCACACATCCGCTTGCAGTTCCGCATGCGAAACTGCACATTCCGTCCTTTGCCGTAGTTGTTCGGCTCAAAAATAAAAGGGAATATATCTGACAGTAAAAGCTAACATTTTATGGCAAAGAAATGCTAATCTATTTTGTTTGAAAATGTTATAATATTGCTTTAAAGTTGTAATATATCATAATCCCAAACACTAATGGTATATACAGGTGCAAGTACAAGTATAAGTCAAATATCCCATAATCGGGTGCCTGATTGTGATGAGATGATATTATACCAGGGATGAAACAGCTAAACTAGTTGCAAAGCAAACGGTATATTTTATTCCATGCAGTAAAACGCCACATTCATTATAGATACATTTAGTATTTACATAATCTCTTAAAATTTATTTTAGAATTGCCCCCTCCATAATTCTTAATAATTAATGTCTACATTAAAGGGCATTTCGTGATCCACAGCCTCATCCCCCACTTTTCTAAAAAAAGTTGAGATTTTTATATCACTGGAAACCTCTGGCTACATAATGTTTATGTACAAAATATTTCTTGCAGATTAATTCGTTTAGCAAAGATATCGTGAAATTTGAATTTCGTTCTGGTGCACCAGAACGAAATTACAACGCATTGTCTATGGAGCAGTGTAATACACATAATCATGCATAACTCGCGAACGCAAAATAGGAAGCAACTGAAATTTTGGGAATAGGTTTTTGTCGTGGATATCTAATAAAAAATGACATAAATAGAGGATGCTAGGATCACGAAATACTCCTTTAACTGCAATAGGGACTAATTTTAGATCGAAGTCACGGAGTGGCTGTATTCCATTTAAGGAGTCCACTGATTTTACTCTAGCTTTCATTGTGGGTTAATTCACATAGAGATCAATCAGACCGTTTGCCCCTGTCAAGCCACGTGCTCTCTTTAATGCACTCAAGTATTTGTATTAGCTTTGTTCAATGACCTTTTTGGTCAGGTATGTAACTATGCTCTTTCAAACTTAACTTGTTATAATAATTAGTCCACACCATACGCTCATCACACACACATTGGCTCATCATCTATATCATACACAACAACACCCGTCTAGATAACACCACTGATAATTTTATCACTACTGCCCTGCCACTACTACTGCTTCTACTACTTCCACCACCACCACCACCACCACCACCACCACCACCACCATCACCGCCACCACCACCATATGTTGTATACACTATTGCAGTGATCACCCTAAGTATGTGTAAAATATTTCAATGTCCATCCCTAATTCGTCTCATTTATACAAGATTAAGAATGAAATCAAAATTCGGCCGCCGGTTGACCGGTGGTTTTCGGTGGTTGAACCGCGTTCCATTGCGTTAGAACAATAGAAACTGGCTCTAACCGGACGGAACCGGCGGGCGACCGCCGGTCGAGTTTTGATTTCATCCCTAAGTCATATGTTTTATACAATATCCATAAGTCGTATGTTTTACATCATATATAAATAACTAGACGACGGGCACCCTTGGATTTGGACGAACTAGCTGGAGGAACATTTGTCCATTTCGTTCCATTGCCAGTATATTGTGAAGAATCATATAGCTGTGGAGTTATACCAATATGTTAGAAAAGTTTTTTACCTGATGACCCCATGTTGACATTGGCTAAGTAAGCCGTATTTTCGCTGGAAAGGGTCACAATACTTGTCGCCTTTTCGCCATTTATGATTTCACAGACGACTTGACATTTTCAGTTCGCCCCTTCAAAGTGAACTTCGCCGCACGTAGTACGAAAATTCTTGCCAGCGGCGATCGTTTTTCGCCAGCCCATACGCAGGGCTGGTATCTATTTCTGAGATTGGGTTTGTATGCTCAAGAGATTAACTTTATTGGTATTGGTAAGAATTATTTTATTTTACTTTTTGAGGTGGAATGTTTTAAACTTATTGTTATTCGATTTGTAAGGAAAAGTAAGTATGTTTTGCCGTTTCAACGAATGAAAACGAGTATTACCAAAGTTATGTTTGAACTAATTATGACTTTAAAAGTTCTAGGTATAGGCCTAAATGTAACAATATTAGTTAATATACAGCATCATATGGTCAGCAGAAGAAAATTACATCACCTATGATGTCATATCAGTGTCCTTGACCGGGGTCCTTACTCCTTGACCACTGAACAGCGTGATATCATGTTGATAACAGATCTATAGAATCAAGTCATATCACAGATTCTCAACAATCTGTGATCATATGGACTATATTGATGTGAAAGTAGTTATCTATCATAGCCTGTGTCGTTTTATGGATAAAAATGACTCAAAATGTTATTGATGAAATAGTTGCTATCATAAACATCAGTTTTGTCTTTTTAACGGGAAAATCCGATGCAAAATAAAGTTTTTAGGGCCTAGCTATAATATGGGCATAATTTATGCATGTAGGCCTATATTATTGAACAATGTACCCCATTTGACTTGCACATAACTATCCTTTTTATTTGATTCATAAAATTACATCATACTGCAGTTACTGTCCGTTTTCCTATACACAATACACAGTGCTCTCACCATTGACGCGTGACCTCTACAAACAGTGTATGTTATAGGTATATGGGCATTGCCTAGTTAACATCACTGTGTGAAAAATAACCAGCCAATATTTAAACTATTCTCCAAACTTCTAGCAAATATATTTCTCTAACATGACCTAAAATTACAGCTAGGTTAGATGTTCAGAAGGGGTCGCACTTTCGTAGAATATGAGTGAGGGCAAAGCATAGCTAGCTCATAGCTAGCCAACTCCCCGTGTTAACTGAATGGAGATTTGACCGAAAATATTGAGCTATATTGGTAACGGACCGCTCCGTTCTGAAGGATGCCACAAAAAAACGGTACAAGCTACATTTAAACTATTCTATGAAATTCTAGAAAATATAGTTTTGTAACATGTCCTAAATTTTTAGCTAATTTAGGTGTTTGGAGAGGGTCGCACTTTTGTGTTTTAGGAAGGATATATAAACGACAGATAACACCAAAAATATGAAGAAATTATTTCCAAACCGTGTTAAGTCAACAATCATTATGTTGCTCATTTTCAAGAATGCTGGTTTACAAAAAGCAGGCCATTGTCTCATTTCGTGAACAAAGGTACACATACCATTGTTTCCTTTCGTTTCCTTTATAATCGGTTACCCAACTGAAGCTATAATACCAGCTTTATTGCGATATCGCACATGAAAACAGACACATGTGCACAACCAGAGAAGATCCGATTTAATCAGTTGAGCTGTTTCAATGAGTGTTAACTTGGTTTAATAGCTTTTAATGGGGTTTAAGTCCTGCAAAGGTCGAGATGAATTCTACTGTAGACATGACTGCATCATGTTCAACAAAATGATTGAAGAGAAAACACACAAGGCACTAGGCAGACTGTTATAGAATGGAGTAGGTAAGATGCCATGTCCATAGCTTCGCAGGAGTTTCCGACTAGCAATCAACATGATCAGCACATTCAGAAAAACACAGTTTAAGAGTGAAGATTGTTGTGAGTAATCAGTCCTTTATAACTGTGCTGGCCACTATCTATTATAATATAGTAGGCTTAAAGGGGGGGGGGGGTAACCCTATTGGTTTTGGATATGGATTGTCTTTAAAATTACATGATAATATCAAATATCGCCCCTTTATGCTGCTTTGTGAAAAACGAGAGCATTTTCAGCGTAAATGTGAATAAATAGCCAAATTTGCAATCCAACACCTTGGTATACGTGAATTGCATGCTGGGCAGGCAAGCAAGCAACAACAATTCCCGTTCGTATGACGAATGCTGACATGCTGTATAATGCCCGGCCCGTATTGAACGGAAACTATTTGTTGTTGTTTTCGTACCGTTTCAGAAAAAAAGGAAACAAAATATATTTTCCCTTGCAATATGTACATTTCAAATGAATATAAAAAGTTTGGGTTAAAATGGAGAGGTAAAAAAATCTTCCGACACGAGATTTTGAACCGGGTACCTTTCGGGTAACGCACAGCGCGCTAACCGATTGAGCAATTTAGCCCACGATGTACATCGCCGATTTTTTTTATAACTAAATACGGCAGACCGTCTCGATGGTTCGCAATTAATTCCCTACCCAGAAATCCGAAGTAATTTTTATTTTTACAAACCGGTAGCCTGTAAAAACCGCTGTGTTTCATGATTTCTCCGGAAATACATCGACTTGGAGCGTCAAATTTCAAGATAGAAAGAAGAAAAATAGTATCTATTATGTGATACCAAAACCTCATCAACAATGAAAAAATCGGGGGATGATGCTGTCGATCGGGTTACGGACCTTTAAACTATACATTGCGAATTAAGTTATTAAGTTATTGTGGAGAAATGGGGTTCGGGCCGAGCGGCGATGGCGGGTGGACGTTTGGGGCCAGTGGAAGACCCCGAGAGATCTAATTGTTCCAAATGAAAAGTGATTCAGACTGCACACATAAATATAACAGAAGTTATTCTTTCGTTTTCTTTTCATAAAATCACAACAACACTGCATATAAGTACTTCAATAACTGTCACCTGTAAATGGTAGTCTATAATGCTACGACAACTTCCAGTTTGATATTTCAGTAACTTATAGAAGGTCTCCGAGTCAGACTTGAGTGTTCAATGTTCCATGATCATGCTGATGCACATTTCAACTTGAGTAGTTTCATTAGTAAGCTTACTGCACAAAATCACACAAAAATCACTGTCAATCGTCCCAAATTATGCTCTGCAATCACAATATTCCTCTGCAATTACAATGTCACCTCATTATTATTGATTTCATATGATTTCCCCTAGTATCAAACGGTTTTCCGATCAAGTTTCACATTGTAAACACACTCGTGCAAGCAGCCATCTCCAATTCACGTGCAACCAAGGTCAGAGGTCACTAACAAAAAAAACAGCTTACAGGCGCACATCACTAGATTAAATGAGCAGAACCCCATTTTACTACACAACCCCTCCTTCGCCCAAGCGCTGTCCCAGCGCGTCCAAAATGACAAAACAAAACCCAATTTGGAATGTGTCGCGCTGCACTATGAATTTAACTTAGCAAATCATTTAAAGCCTACACACAGCATGAACCTGTTTTAATTAGCAAACAAATATTTTCAGAACACATTTGTGAAATTGAAATTAACCATCTCTGTGATGAATAACTACCCAAGCAAGACAGCCATAACGGTACCAAAAAGTTCCCCAGTCCCCAGCCCAACCAGTTAAGGCAAGACCGGGAGCTGGAAATAATTTGAATGATTATGTGACAAAGAAATTAACCGTCTCTGTGATAAATAACTACCCAACTAATCAAAGCAAGACAGTCATTACCAAAGAGTTCCCAGTCCCCAGCCCAACCAGTTAAGGCAAGACTGGGCACCAGAAATAATTTGAATGATTATGTGAAAAAGCTGAACATAAAATATATATTTTGAAAACATAAAAAAAACAAGTACCTGGTCAGGATTCAGTTCAGAAAAAAAACACTTTTTTCACAAGTTTATATCAAAAGTTAAGATCTGTTGCCATTAAAAATAAAATGTGCATCATATTTACTTTTAGTACAGTACACAATGTCACTTTGTAGTTAGATCTCAAATATCTACTACATGTACAACACACCATAGAAGACAGATCATGTTCGCTTGATTAGTTAACATTAATTACACGTAGAGCCACCGGTACTTGATCTCAGCATCAAATACTTCCTCCACCACATCACATGATTAGTACAAAAGTCCTCTCACTGCCGAATTCCCAGATCCTTGACAATCACACGATCAAATCCAGCCGTCAAAACATACTCAGTCTCAGAATTAGATGCAACTGTCGACAGTTGACTTCCCACAGCGAACATGAAATCTGCAATCTTGACCATCTTTGGAACTGTTCCTTTACTGTACTCTTAATGATGTTTAAAATGTCTCTTCATTTGGAAGAAGTTCTTGACAACAATACATTGTGTAAATGTGACAATAGTCCTCCGTAGCACCGGTGTTCTTTGCCACCTGGTTCCATCGTACATAACATGTCATGTCCAATCGCTGATCTCTGCTATCCCAGCGCTATTTTTCATCTCAAAATCCCACCGCTATTTTTTTTCATCTCAAGATCCCACCGCTATTTTTCATCTCAAAATCCCACCGCTGTTTTTCATCTCAAGATCCCACCGCTATTTTTTTCATCTCAAGATCCCACCGCTGCCACCAAGTGTGGAGAAATGGGGTTCGGGCCGAGCGGCGATGGCGGGTGGACGTTTGGGGCCAGTGGAAGACCCCGAGAGATCTAATTGTTCCAAATGAAAAGTGATTCAGACTGCACACATAAATATAACAGAAGTTATTCTTTCGTTTTCTTTTCATAAAATCACAACAACACTGCATATAAGTACTTCAATAACTGTCACCTGTTAAATGGTAGTCTATAATGCTACGACAACTTCCAGTTTGATATTTCAGTAACTTATAGAAGGTCTCCGAGTCAGACTTGAGTGTTCAATGTTCCATGATCATGCTGATGCACATTTCAACTTGAGTAGTTTCATTAGTAAGCTTACTGCACAAAATCACACAAAAATCACTGTCAATCGTCCCAAATTATGCTCTGCAATCACAATATTCCTCTGCAATTACAATGTCACCTCATTATTATTGATTTCATATGATTTCCCCTAGTATCAAACGGTTTTCCGATCAAGTTTCACATTGTAAACACACTCGTGCAAGCAGCCATCTCCAATTCACGTGCAACCAAGGTCAGAGGTCACTAACAAAAAAAACAGCTTACAGGCGCACATCACTAGATTAAATGAGCAGAACCCCATTTTACTACATTATTTTAAAATAAAATGTACATGTAAGTTAACGTGGTATATCGAAAGCAGTGAAATCGGACATTCCTAAGCGAAGATATTGAGTTCGTAAGTTCTGGTATTACAAAATTGGAAATTGAGATATCGTGGGTAAAAAGCGGAAAAGACAAAAAACAACAACAACAACAACAACAACAACAACAACAACAACAACAAAAAAGCAGACCAGAACAATTTGAAGTAATGAATTAAAGAGTTGACATGAGATTAGGAATTAATGTTTTCTGCTGTTTCAGTGTAGGCCTACATGTTCTCATCGTTGATGGTTTGTTGGACTGTCATGTAACATGGATGTAAGCGTGATCCTAAAAATGCTTTTCACATTGACCAAAACTAATTACAAGACCTCTTCTACATTGAAGCTGGCTTTCCCTTTTATAGGGAATTTTTATTTAGCTAGTCATCTGTTTTATACAATATTGCAGTGCCCATCCCTAAGTCATATGTTTCATTAATATTACAATACAAGTTACACATTAAACAATTTTAAACATCATGTGTGCAGGTATTTACAGTGCAAAATTTACAACAGTGCTGTTTCACTTTTTTAATCATTATTTTTACTTTTTCATCTACACACCTGTGTTCTTTTCAACATGATTAATACAACTAACTTTTTCAAATTGATATAATCTAACCTTGGATTTGGGTGGGTTATGGATGATGAATTGATGAATTAGGAATTGAGAGAGACAAACCAAATCACGAAAAACTTGTCAGAACTAAATCGCTACCAGGAACTGTTTTGCCATCCTACTTTTAAATTTGGAGAGATTCTTATGAACTAGGATTTGCTTGATCGCCCCAATGTCATGAGTATGGAACCAGGAATGGAAAGCAGAAAGATTTATTTAATGGGTTGAGTTATGGAATATTTGAACTGGTGTTTCCTGTGTATCACAGACAAGGACATTCCATATGCCATGTAACTCATGTCGCCCAAATAATATGATTGGCGTATATGCTATTATTAGCGACGTCTTCATCATACAGCCGCGCTATTGGCGTCACCAGCCGCGTTAATTGCAATAGCAGTAGCGTCATCGGAGTCATTTTTGGTTTTATCATTAGCGATACTGTCATTCACAATTTCACTGGCTTCCATAACGGAAACATTAGGGGTGTTATCGTGGTTATCGGCGACACCGCCACTGGCGTTATCAGTTGCAATATTGCCATTATCGATATTGTCATTCATTATTTTACTGGCGCCACCAGCCGCGATATTGGCGTCAATAAATTTAATGGCGAAATCAAGAGTGTTATCATGATTATCGATGACACCGTCAACAGTTGTAATATTATCAGCCTCGTCGATGTTGTCAACATCGTTATTGGTGTCATCAGCAACGGTGTTGTTAGTGGCTTTTTGATTGTCATCATCAACGTTATTTGAATCATCTGCAGTGTTTGTGACGCCATCACTGTGATTTGCACCAGAATTATCAACGTTTCTGGATCTCTCATTGGTGTTTAGTTGTGACATTTCTGTGTCCATTATCTAATAATGAATAATAATAATAATAATGATGATGATGATGATGATGATGATGATGATGATGATGATGATGATGATGATGATGATGATGATGATGATGATGATGATGATGATGATGATGATGATGATGATGATGATGATGATAATAATACGCTTGTGCCTGGCCACAGGAGAGGCGACAAACACAATTTAAAGGTATAGGGATTATGCCTTTTGTGTACTTTAATTTGGCATGCTTTTGATTTCGATATAACATGGTGCTTAAAATTAATTGTATTTCAGTGCTACCCGAATATTATGGTTATCAAGAACATATACTACCGTTGGTAGATTAAGCACCACTTCATGCATATATCATGACTTTATTTTCAAAATAATACTTTTTCGCGGAGAAAATTAGACACGTTGCATGAATGGCACGACGCTGTACAAAATTTTTGTCCTCTGTGCGTTACACTTGTAAATATTTATCAAAGATACAAATCACAATCTCATAAGTAATGGACAATCTGCACGTATGAATCAAACATGTGAACGAAGTCAAATTTCCACTGTTGCTTTATTACGATGATTTATTTAAAAAGGTAGTTAGACTTTCCTTCGTATGTTGCAATGACTTTCTTTAATATAATTCTAAAATTGACACATTTTGTGCATTTATTACCACGTGTTCATTTCGAACGTGCAGAATAATCAACCTCGCCCCGTTACAGTAAAGTGATTTTGAAAAGATAGAATCGCAACCTCTCTAATAGCAATGAAAAGTATAATACAATCTTAACATGGGTCTCATGGCATAACAGAGGATACCTGAAAACATCTACTAAATGAGTAACCCAGGCAAAAGAAGAATTAAAACAAACAATGATTAAAAAAAGCAAATAGCATTTTCAATTAGATGGATTAGCCCTCTCTGCCGTTTTACGTATAACAATTACATGCATACAGCTAACCACCACTCACATTTAACAATCATCCAATTAAAAAGGGACAACATAAACAATCGTGGAACAATTCTTAATTAGAGAACGTATACAAGGATTGGAAAAGTATACTAAACTTATTCTTTGGTATTGTCTAGCTAAAGTGTTATATCGAATTATAGATGTAGATTATTGTTATGGTCGAATACTGGCGTGATTCCTCAAACCAAAGAAATATGAGACGACCTTAAACTAATAACATGAAGTGTTTATTTTTACTAATAATTATTTCAAGGCATATTTAAAAAGTACTAACCCGAGGATCATCTGATACTTTGTTCATCAGTAGCCGCTTCCACTCTTGTTGAAAACTTTTGCGCACCTAGTTGGAGGAAATCATTAATATACTGAACAATAAGTTAAATAATTGATAACGTTTCAAATCAATGCTACAGGTAACGTAAGGGATGACTTCAAAACAATACAACATTTTGACCGCTGACGCCCTGGCTGAATTGGTGATGGAAACTGGTTCCTACTGTTGTCAACAATAAAACGCAATTAAACCACCAGTGTTGCCAAGGCGCCTGTGGACGAAAGGTGGTCGGGTTTTGATGTCATCCCTATTGTAACTGCGCATGTGCGAAGTACAGGTCACGGTAAAAAATTTGAGATAAAATGAAAGACAGATAAAATTTTTTTTATCGCGTCTGATGTCATTTGTCAATCAAACTCGAGCACGGTTTGTTTACAAGTGTCGTGATGATGACTTGCTGAACGCGGCGGTATAACCGGGCGCCTTATTGTTAATTTTGCACCTTCAAACATACAAACCATCTCAAAAGTTAGGTCTTTATAGTAGGAAACTTTCTTTCGCGGAGGCACCATGTCAACAATGCCTAGAAAAGTTGCTTTTTGTCTTGTAAAAGTACGTAATGTTTCGTCATTTTCTGCTATTCCTTTTCTCCGACCGGCACCAGATAAATCGGCCTTCCTTTTACGCGCCATTACCTGTGTAAACCAATCAAGGATCGTAATTGAAAGTGACATCATACGCGATAAAATCTTTTATCTCTGTCTTTCATTATCTCTAATTTTTTACTGTGACCTGCACTTCGCACATGCGCATTTACAAAGGGAATGGGGCTTATTGTGTTTTTGTTTGTGTATGACAATAATTACTGAAATAATGTAATTACCTCAGAATTCACCACACAGATTACCACGACAAGATAGATACCCTGTAAGAAAATAATACTGTTTTTAAGATTCTGTCATGACGTTTATGTATAAAGCGATAATAAGTGATGTAATTTGCCTTTTCAGCCCTTGTGACCACGCAAGTGTGATGAGGCAGTGTTCCTGATTTGTAATTGGAGTAAAACCCCGTGAAGTCAGTCGGCATACGACGAACAGCCGACGTGACCAACTGTCCCAACTTTGTCGAGTCAGTTAAAGTTAGCGCTGGCGTATCGTCGCACGTCATATCAGGAACGTCGTATAAATTAAGTGAGGAAATGCTATTTGTTGTGTTGTAAAATTGATGGAAGAACTAATATTAAAAGAAATGTAATTGACAAAGTAAATTCAGTTTTAATCAACTGTGGTAGTAACGTAACCCTATTTGGCGTAATTTAGTGGCATAATATCGGACAATTCTTTGTAACGTCGTCCGCACGGTGTATCCACTCCGTCTCTTACCTAAACGTCTCATCTAAATGGCATTATGATGTATCAGTAGGAATTGTCTTGTACTCTATCTCCGTGTATTTCTTATGTTCCTTAATATGCCCAATCGGTTTACAGATTAACTTAGATACCCGTACATTGTAAATCATCATTATAAACATATTTAGTTACATTTCTGCATTTTGTGGTTGCTTTTTAGGATTGCCGGGCGGTCAGTATGATCAGATCGGTTCCATTTCAATTTTCTTTTATGATCATATAACACATCAAGACTTCCGATCACAGGCGTTATTTTTTCAAAATGGTTTGTATACGAATACACGTGCGTTTCTCTATATATCTAAAGGCTTTTGAAAATAATCAGTACCGATTTTCAGTAAATTTCCATGTAAATATTTACATTTGTATGGACCGGAACGGTTATCCGACTCAAAGAGCACCAGAAAGAGGTGGAGAAAACCATTTACTCGAGCAAAACGCCAATCATCTGTCACGGACATTCACAAATCCGCCATCACTGATCACGTGGCCTCTACAAATCACTCCATCAATTGGGAGGACTCAAAAGTGATTGATCGTGAAGCAGACAAGATCATCTGGATCCCCGAAAAGGTCAAGACACTCTAAACAAGGACGAGGGGGCCTACTCACTCAACAACATGTTTGACCAACTTATCACGCCCTCTACGGTGCTTCCTGTTGCCTATAAAAGCAAGTAGTCAGATGTGATGAGTTGCCAGTCTGAAGAAGCCACTAGTGTAGTGGTGAAACGTCACTAAAAACGTGAGTGAACCAACTTCGTTTTTACTTGGAATTGTTCAAAATGAACAAATTGAACTTTTTCAAAGAAAAAAAACAAACAAAGTTATTGTTTAATAGGGAAGTACTTTGTTTCATACCTGCAGACCGCTCAGAATGTCAAACACATAGGCCACATACATGCTATAATTTCCAGCTAAACCGACAAGCCAACCAACTCCGAGCATTGGGAGCAACAGAAAGACACCACGCAACCCAACTCTGAAAAATAAAAATATTCCATTTAATGCAGTCTAATTATGTATGCGAAGCATGACAAAATCAGGTTCAAGTTCCATGCAACATGATTATCTTTCACAACAATGATAAATTGACCTTTTCGGCAAATCCCATAATTCTTTGCGGTTAGACCTGAGATGTCGACAATTGACGTCACACCGTTTAGCGATCATCGTTACCGCGCATTTGAAAGCCGTGAAGTGCGCAGTAACGATGTCCGCATCGGCTTGACGACATGTCAGGTCTAAACGCAAAGGAGGGGGGGGGGGCTAAGATTCTCGAAAAGGATTCAAATAAACACACAAATAAACACACAAGATGGATACGCGAGGCAATATGGATCAGAAAGAGGGGGAAGGAGACGCTAAATCGCGATGAAGGTGTATATTCTCTAAATCACATATATGATCCACTACTAAGAACTGTGCATCCTATGGATGAGAAGTCTCGCGGGAAAACCAGTGGATTATCGCATTACTGAAGAAGTCTTCCGACCACGAAGACGAAACTGTCTAATTGAGTAGAATTTCATTGGATTTGACTACATAATTAAAAACTTTAAAGAATTATGGGATTTAACGAAAAGGTCAATTGGTCTCTTTGTGAGGGAAAACTAGCGTATCTCATCTGCAACTGAGCTAGGCTGGCAAGACATTGGACACCTCCTTCCCCGAAAAAATAAGGCAAAAAACAGGGTTAACATTTTAAATTTCACTTACTTGACAAGAGCAAGAGTTTCATGTTCTCGGGTTGAGGTGGCAGCCGTAACTGTTTTGACGATGACAATGGCAAGAATCACTACGTTAGCCTAAAATAATGGATGACGAAACAAATTAAAATTAACTATAACCTCTGGGGGAGAGTTAAATGGCGGGGGGGCGAAAGTGGGGGCATTGGCAAACAATGTTTGGCAAGCCAAGAGGGGAGCAAGCGAATTTTGGCACACATTCATTGGGCGCCTTTTAAATTAAATGCTCCAAAAACAGTACGGAAACACCAAATGTGCAAATTTTCCTACTCGCTGAGTTTGCAATATATAATCTAGGCCATTTAAGGCTTGCAAATTGAGATCCCCAAATATGGGTATGTGCAAATAGGGGGGGGGGGGCAGAGATCTTTTTGACAGAAAGAGAGTGGGAAAGCCATTTTAGCTGACCGAGAGGGGAGCGTGCATATTTTGGCTTGGTATCTAGAAATTTTACCCTCCTGGCTCATAATTTTTGAACAGCCTCTGGCATTTACAAGGATATTACTAAACTGTCTTAAAGGATAATTTCCAAAGCCTATTATGATTACAAGATTTCAGGAACACTTCGCTGTTAAAAACATGAAATATATTAAAACGTTATTTCTGGGAAATCATAAACACTGTTTATAATAGTAGCAGAATATAGTTTTATTATATCATTGTTTTGATTATTATTACTATTATTATATTAATGTCATTACCGTTATAATGAGCAAGACGGGACCTAGGAAGGCCCACAGGAATCCCTGTTCTCTCGACAACCAGCATCTAAGAGTAAAAAGAAGAACAAAAACACTTTTGTATATTTTATTCACAATTCCGTACCATTATGATGAAAATATTTCTTTTGACATTGGGAGGGATAGGATGGGAAAAAATTCTTGAAGTATACATGTAGTGAATCCAGTACCTTTTGGTGACAGAATAAGTTTATGGTACAAAATTGCCCTTTGGGAGCTAAAATGGGTAAATATGAGGTTAATTTGGTCTGAAACCCATATTCAGGCGTCAACATTGGGGGGGGGGATTGACCATCCCCCGTGGGAAATTTTTTCTGCTGAAAAGCTGATGCCACCAATGTCGGAAAACAATGCTGATTTGATAGCGGTGTTGTTAATGACCTTGATGACGGCGACATTAAGAAATTACTTACTGTTCAGTGTTTCCATAATAATTGTGTCCAGTAGCAACAGAGACGAGCGTAATAAGGATGGGGTAACAACATTGAGACAAATGACAGACAATGAAAACGTACATACTAAGGAAATAACTTAAAATTAGCTTTTTATGTTGAAAACTATACACCCCCTATGGAAGACTAGACATTCTTAAACACTTGAGAACGTTCCTGCAATCTTATTGGTTCTTACCCAGCTTTACCCGTGTGATATGCCACGATATCACACGGGTCAGCGCGTGTGCGTCAACGCGATACGCGTACTCGCTATTTGGACCAATCGGAGGCGCACAGCAACAACGAGACTGATCGATTTTAAGCCCTAGGATTTAATTTGATTAAAATTTGTATGATATTTTTATTTGAATTGAAGTGTTTAAGAATGAGAATAAAGGTTTTGTTTTTAGCCGCTGTCGTGCATCTATCGTCTCATATAATACGGGCGACATCATTATGTTTGGCGTAAAACAACGCGGTTTCGCCTCGTACTTAAAATAATGATGTCGCCAGTGTTATATGAGACGATAGATGCACTCCAGGGCTAAAAACAATACCTTTATTCTCTAATTAATCCCCACACAGGGGGCGTATACCTCAAATGGAGTCACCCATTCAGTTAACACCATTTGAAAATGTGGACGTTTAAGGCCATGTCGTCCATAGGGTATGTACGGATTTCAACTGGGACTAATTTAAAAGTACGGTACCGGACAGCATCAGAAAATTAGTGCCCGTTTGTATAGTATAGTTTATTATAGTGACGAATGCAACATCTTACCCCATCCGACCACGAAATAAGCGATCTTCATATTCCGCTCCATCCCATAGACAAGCACAATCATTCGAAATAAGTGAACACCCTCAACCAACATCCACGAGAATACGGTCAAGAATGAACACTGAAGGAAAACAGCTACGGTCTTACAGAGCTCCTGAAATTGATAATTGAAAAAATTTAAATTCATTCGTATTTGATATTGTTTGCACGGGGTAATACACGCACTCATCCACACGCCCCACCTCACCGCATCCCCACCCCACACGCACCCCACTCCACACCCTCCACACACCCACATACAGTCCACACACCCCCATATGATTGTGTCATATACTTCGCACAAAAATGATACGAATACTTAAAACAAAAGCAATATCTTAAAGACATTAAACCTAATTTACCAAAATATAAAGGAATTATTAGATAGAGAATCTTGATACCTCATTCGACATTAGGCAACTTTATTTTAAGTTATACAAACATGAATAAAAGAAAAAGATAATTTCAAATTCTCTCGAAAGAATACAAATGAGATATCAAAATACGGATAACAAAATTATCAATCAGATGATTACTTTATTTGGTACGTCAGGTTTAAATAATAAATAAATAAATTTCGGAATTTATATAGCGCTTTTTCCAGAGGATTCAAAGCGCTGTAATTTCGCTGCGTGGTGAATCATCACAATCAGATCGCATCAACTAGGCTAGTTGCAGCCGAACCCGGCGCAAACCTATCCGCACTTAGATTGTAACATCCACCCATTTTCTGCAGCTCCCCAAATTCCATTGGGTGAAGGAAGTTTTTGATAACGAAACAACTAATCACCGATTTTGAAAGCAGGAGGAAACCGGAGATCCCGGAGAAAACCTGCGAGAGCGAGCATGGATCGGGATAAACCAAGTGCACATGAGTCCTTGGGCCGCGCCGGGGCTTGAACCCGGGACCTCAGTGGTGCAAAGCGAGGGAATTACCACTGCGCTAACTCGCCCTCCCGATTTAGTTTTGTCAAGATATTGTTTTTCTTGTAAGTGTAAGGATACTTTTTTTTGTGCTCAGTATACTTACACAGCGAAATGTACGTCGTATTAACATTTTACTACTGTTTTACATATTTTGAATAACTTACGTTGTTATGTTTAGCCGAATCACTAATGGTCAGCATAAATAACGCCATCAACATGGCTATCATAAGATTGCGATGAATTACCAGTCGTTCTGATCCTAGCACAGAGTTGTTTCTTTTGATTAAAAACAAATCAAAATGTACATAAATGTACAAAATGTAAATAAAACAATGGAAATAGTAAGTAAAACTTTTATTCTAGCTGTAGTATAAAAGATTAAATTGCCACAGTAAAGTTTATCCCTGCATTTTTCTTTATTACGATACTCTCGTAAATTTATAATCAGGTGCAGGTTTGATTGGCTTAATTATGATTGATAAAATTCTCACATTTACCTAAACACAAACATTGTAAAGA
The DNA here is from genome assembly GCF_039555335.1 of Amphiura filiformis. Classification (NCBI taxonomy): domain Eukaryota; kingdom Metazoa; phylum Echinodermata; class Ophiuroidea; order Amphilepidida; family Amphiuridae; genus Amphiura; species Amphiura filiformis. The sequence goes on from NC_092629.1 coordinate 28,768,439, forward strand.
GAGCAAAACTCAAGGCTAGCATCGACATGGCATAACATATCTGACTTAAAATTGACACTGCTTTTAGGTAGGGAACAGGCGATGGATCCTGAAACGAAATCAAATACTTATTAATGACATAACATTCTATATTATTAATACACACATTGATTGATTGATACATTGGCCATTAGTGAACATGTAATGACGTAAACAGACACACTTGCTATCGGTGGACATGCATTATTTAAGTTGCATTGTTGACCATTGGCTTTGCATGAAACCTCGTCTTAGGGTGTAGGTAGATACAGACTTTAAGGTACATATTTCGAGGTGCATAACAGACACCAAATTGGTGTCATAACAAACACCAAATTGGTGTCGATGACCTGACATGCATGCATTCTTTTGTGATGGTCTTTCAATTTGTGCCGAGTGTCCTTGGCAGACTTGACTATGCTTCAGTGGTCATGAAAGGATTCAATAGATAACCTCTGCCCCACTAATCCCCAGCTATTGTCTGAAATTGCACCTCGGAAGATATATTATAACAACTCAGTCCCTCAAATGATAGTCATATAACGACCAAAAGATAAATGACTGACTATCATTGAGGACTGAGTTCCGCAGTCTAGGGTGTAGGAGAGTACCAAACCAAACATATTTTTCCCGGTCAAGTCAAAATAGTCTTTTAACTCTTTCCCCGGCGCATTTTTGCGAATAAAAACTTACCCTACCACTTTACCCGGGTCGATCAAACTTCGAGGATGCAGTTGATAAGGCGCAGCTATTTTTAATTTTGCTCTTTTAAAAATGTTCTCAGTTATTTATGATAAGAAAAGAAGTACCGCTAGAATGTACCTCATTTCATAACATATATAATGAACAACTTGTCTTGAATCACTGAAATTTCAGTAAAGTAATTGGATTTCTTGCCCCAATATTATACGTAACTTTTGTTACCAGTGTGTAGTTATTTTTTGAGAAAAATGCAAAATTAGTCACGAAATTGATCAGGGGGTGTTTGTTAAATTCTTTGAACTAATAAATCGGGGTTTTTCGTGAGTAAGCTTACCTCGAATCTCATTAATACACTGAACGTTGTCAGATGGTTACATTTGCATGTCACGTGGGTATCATTATTGTCAGCAACCGTGCAACCCTGCGCATCCCAACTGTTGAAAAACCATAAATATTCATATTTGCTGTATACATCAATAGCAGGCAATTTAATTATAATTCCTTGATTCACATAATAATAATATCTTGATATTAAATGAGCCATATCACAATAGAATATAACGATCTAAGTGCAAATACTGCAGTTTGCAAAATACGTACCTTTTTTGGACAGTCGCAAAGAAATGGCATTCAGGTCGTTTCGGTTCACTCTCTGTCGTTTCCTGTGCCTGTAATTGGTAAACAGCCAATAATTTTGATCAATTTAATTCAACCAGGGACCTTGTATGGAGGGAATGGAAACGGCTTCCACCCATTGTATCATGCGAGTTGCTGGTTTACAAATTATCCTCAGTTGAGCAAGCATGAATAATACGTTGATCAATAGACCCTGGTACGAATCCAAGCACAGTTACAACACAGCGCGTGGCTTGTCTTGTACATTGCGAAATATGAGCCTACATGTTTGCCTATAATGACAGACTCTAGAAATGCCAACATAAATCTTCAAAGAACATCATCTTAAGAATTATTTCAGTATCGAAATCAGTAGGGATACCAAGCGTACGGTGTACACATTCCAGAAAAAATATAATTTTATTTGTTCTAGCATTCTGTATCTCCACAAAATTATCACATGTTGTCTCCAAAATCCTATGTAAATGATTTTCCATGCTACACAGAAATTGTGTTCGACAAAGGATAGACATTTTACACAATTTTACATAACTTAAAAAGATATTGGACTATTTTGATGTTTTTTTAAATATTTAGTAGGGCAACATGAGTAAATAGTAAAATTCAAACATAGCGCCCTCGGCGCAACTCGCATACAATCGAAGGTCGAAAAGATAATCTGATAACAATAGCTTGACAATAGCTATCAATAATCTGTTTCCAGTCCCTTTATACACGGTCCCTGATTCAACGTACTTTTATATTTTTTTACTAATTTTGTTAAGTCCTAATATTAAGTTCCAACTTACTCCATTGAAGAGTTCAAAATGCTTAACAGCCCAAAATCTAACAAATTGAATAAATTATTTTATGGTTCTCTCACTTGACCTTAACTCCCGATTATGACTTCCGTCATATACCTCGCCAAATGACGTCACTAGGTGACGTCACCGGGAGTCAAGGTGTTTAACATCACAACTCCAGGGTATGTTGGAAAATCTGGTTGACTAGATTGAATCTTATCTCTCGTTTACGATTCCCAGATGATTGAGAGTATTCACAGCCTAAAATATGATGTGAAGTTCGCCTTTAATTGAATAATTTGCACAGGTTCTTAGAAATTCGAGTCTATACTTCAGTTTTGAAGTTACCACGACCAATGCAGTTCAATATCAGGATAATATGTTTTCTTACAACAGTGTCTGAAACAGACCAACTCATTATTAGATAAAAAGCGGCCAGAACAGTGGCGCGCGCAGGTTTCCAAAAGTCGTGGGGGCATGGGTTTCGACGTTTGACAAAAGTGGGCTGCCCCTTTTACGCACGCCACTAAGCCAGAAGACATACCTGGCTCTTTTGTAACTTACCGTTAATAATAGCTGAGATGTGATATAGAATGCCTCATCACCGCTATACGTGATTCTATCACGTGTTGAATCAAATAGGGCAATGTCAACCAATCTGCTTCCAATTTCATACTTAGCGCTCCGTCCATTCTGATCATCAGAAACAATGAACTGCCCATCTTTAAAGAGCACTCTTGAATCAATAATGACAACTCGAACAAATCCTTATTAAGAGAAATTATAACAATGATAAACAATATTACTTATCTTACGTTTGTATTAATTAGATTAATTAATACAATAATATGACGGTGAACATGTCTATAAAGACTAAGAAAGATCAGAGAAAATGGGTCTTTAATTGGAGGTCAGAAAGGTGGTCATCGGATTTGATGATTAGAATCACCTCCGAAGCTTCCAGCCATGCAGTATATGGTCTGTAGACATACATTATTGTCACATTGTAAGACGCAGTAGCAAAGCATAAAACTTTTTATAAAACTTCTACCCCTTACAGCTTACGTTTAAGCAATGTTTAACTTGCCCTCAGTTTTACCGTACTTTTGTATAATTTAATGAATAACTTCAATAGCTATATTTTATTCAGAAACATGAGGGAGCATTTCGTCGCATCAGACAGAAAATGCGACGGTACCTACCTTCTCCGAGTTCTAGTGCTTCCAAAGGAAATTCGATTTTCAGTGTATAGTTCTCTGTAGTAATCAGGACTTTATCAGCATCACCGTTTTCTGTACCAGATCCAAGTTTTGATAAATGAATATCTATTTTTTGTAAATCGCGGTAGTAAAAAAATGAAAAAATAAATATATGAAATGGAGAAATTTAGCAATTACTTTCAAACTGTTTAAATACCAAAAATATAGGGTAAGAAATATATGCCTGATTTCCAATACAGATATGGACATCAATTGCATTCACCTTTCATCTCATTACATGGATGCATCAACATTTGTATGTGGTTATCCCATAACATATCCATAGAACATAGCCCACTTTAATACATCGTACATGGAAACATGAAGCATTGAACACACTAGCTCACGAGATTAAGTTTCAGGGGAAGACATTTATTGTTTAAAATATTCTGGTGTGTGATCAGTGGTTCTTGTAAGATAAACATCTCACTTTAAGTTTAATATCATAATCAACTATTTAAACACTTGCTCAAATTAATGCTTACCAAAATCACCATACTGTATAAACGAGACGCTGATGTTGATATCGTTCACCGTCAAACCCAAGTCATCCAATTCCGTCAAAAATTCAGCGGTGTCGACGTTTGAGCTCTAGACGTTTTAATACAAATGTGAATAAATAAATTAGTCCATGACTTCTTTTGAAATTTTCAGGATTTATTCTATTTTCTTGTTCAAATTCCACATCTGTATTTTGAAAGAAAACTTTTGACCCCGACAATATTCTTACATATCTAATCTACTTTCAAATCTAACACAAACTGCTACACTCTGGTGCATCCAAATCGGAATATATATATTTTTTAAGTGCACCAGCGCCCCTGGCTATATACTGAAACAGTTAGAAAGCCATGATTTTAACCAGGGGAGGTGGGGGGGTCTTCCTGGTTGAATGTATACTGGGTGCTATGGTTTTGGGGTACCTTTTAAGCGATTTCGGTATATCGATGAGTTGGTTTCAATGGAGACCAATGCGCCCAATTGGCGCATTTGGTTAAAAGTCCCCTAAAAGCGCACAACTATGACAACTTCTGTGAAAAATTGATATACTTATGGGTAGCGAAAACAGCAAAAAGTAGGTATAGAGAAAGTGAGCATCCGGAGGTCTGCTTGGCACATTGCTGTATGTTTTGTGAACAACCGATTCATTTCTGTAGACTTATTTGCATACTGGGATATGCGACAAAGTTGACGTAATGTCAAAATCGAACATTGCGATGACAGCTCTACGATTTCAAGTAAAATATGAAATCCTACCTGGATCATCTCAAACAAGTTGTCAAGTACTTTCACAATTACCATGATGAACACGGAGTGTGGTAGGTATTATTGACATTGAAAATAAAAAAGAACAACAACATCATCGTATTGGTATTATTTAATTTGATAGTTTAATAATATAAGAATGAACAGACTACGGGGGATGATTGGTATCATCATGTATTGCACGTAATGTTAATATGGCGATATTTATGGTGGTTGAGTACGCAGTACGAAGATAAAAACTTACAGTTCCAAGTCACAGAAGTCACGAAAAACATCAAAACGTGAACAGAAATGACGACGACGTAATTAAAAGAGAGCTAAATAAAGAATTGAGTGATGTAGCTCTCGGGGAAATGGAGAAATATCGGTGCCAATTGGCAAAGGCTTACAGTGCGCCCTTCCTCTCCGAGTCCTCGATCGCTGACAGGCTCAAATCATTCACTTCTTTAGTTCACTCCCGATTTGTTTCAAGGAATTCCGCGACAAGGTTTCCAAATTGTCCATCATTGCCTCTTTTGTAATTTACCATGCCAAAGACGAAAGGTCTTGGGACCAGTGCAATTTGCTCAGTACATAATGTGATAAATAATGAAATCTTATATCTTTTTATGTCTTTTAATATTGCTATTTCTAGTGCTTATATGTTGTTATACTGTATTTGTCCGCCCTGCATGATCTTTTATACGATCTGTCCTGGGCTTATTGTATTCCTTTATTGTTCAATGGTTTTATATGTATTTTGATAATAAAGTGATTTGATCCCATGAATGCATGAATGAATGAATTATTTTGGTTTTAACGTGGTAATCCACATTTGAATGCAGAGTGTATGTTGAAATAGCATCGTACTGAAGCTGTACCCCATGCGGCTATGTTCCCTCGAAAAAAGACCCCTATTTTTGGACCGCGCAGCTCTGACAGATCCCTGAATTTTACCAAAGCAGAGTCCTGAGAGACCTTGGTTTTGATAAATTCAGCTCTTACAACAAGAAAGTATAAAAAGGTCCACGATTTTGACCGTTCGCAGCTCCTAAAGGCCCCATTTTACTAACACGCTGTCAGCTTAAAAAGACCCACATATCTGATTGCGATAAGGGAAAAATCCAAGCTTAGATTAAAATTCTTAATCTAATAGATTATAAATTAGCTAATCTGATTCAGATTACCAGTTTTTACCGTCTTAATTGATTTGAATTAAGCTATAAGATATAAAATGTGATAATCTAATTTAGATTATCTCAATTTTGATCTATTAGATTAAGAAATTTTTAATCTAAACTTGGATTTGTCCCTCATCGCAATCAAATAGATTAACTTTTTAATCTTTGGAATTTTAGATAGCAAAAGCGTCGATTCCAAAGGAAACATAACCACCAAATTATTGACTATGTGTCCCACCGGACTGTACCTACACAGCAGGTCTATTATAGCCATATTAATAATCTAGAATTCAACAACCAAATGCAACGAATGCAGAAGTTATAATCTTGATCCTACCCCTAATCAGAACGCTAATCCTTAATGCTGTAATTTTATAAACATAATTGTGACTTTATTTCACGTTTGCTCACCTTTAGCTGTAGTATCATTGTCAGCAGCTTCACCATTCGTCGATGTTAAGAATGTACCATCTGATGTATCATTGCTTGGTCCGTTTTCAGTTGAATCAATGTCCATGTTGATCGTGGTCGGGATCGTGGTACGATGTTCACTGGTCACAAACGTATCAGTAGATGCAGTCTTCGTTGACGAATCAATGTCATTAACCATACTAGTTGTTGTTATGCGTTCAGAAGTTGTAGACGAATCAGTGGGTACAGTATATCCAGGTTCAGTCGTGCTACTGATAGTGGTACTGCCACTAAACAAGGCAGGTGACGTGTTCAAATCTGGAGACGGTGCATCAGTAGTCACTGGTTGTGGGTCTGCAGTTGGGTATGAATGATAATACGCTGGCGAAGTTACATAATAATCGGATTAACTACCATAGCAATAGGTGAAAACAATTTTTGAATATACCGCGCTGCACTGATACGTTCACGCGGTACCTCTGCATTGAACCATATCATGCTGATTACTTGTACCTGTAAGATTAGTATCTTTGAAAAGACCAGTATTGTTTTCAATCTATGATTGCAGACATACACAGGTGATGAGTGTAACCTGCTTATAGTGCAGCGCGATATGTTCAAAATTGTTTTCACCTATTGCTATGGTAATTAATCCGATTAATTACGTAACTTCGCCAGCGTGGATAGCTTTTAAATTGCGAATATGTGACTCCTCGCCACAACTGAGCCCGGATCTCGCCAGTGCCACTATTGAGATATGCTCCATCGAACTTAACAATAAACAATAGGAAACAAAGGATTTATTGACTGTTTTATTGATTTTCACTACTTAAATGTCAAGTACTATAGACATGATATACATCATTTTAAAGCTAATTTCAAGCAGAATATTTTGGTTGAATATCTCAAAAATGATGATTGGCGACATCCGGGCTCAGTTGTGGCGAGGAGTCACATATTCGATTCGCTATGGAAATATAATCTGGCATCGCCTTAAGGGAACTGGAATGAGCGTTTCGACAGCATTTTTTGTGGGACATGAGAGCACATCAGACCTATCGAATTGCATTCTGAATACGAAGAATGTCTTTCTGATATCAAATAATTTTCATTTTATGAAATTCACGATATAATACAAATTTTATGACAAATTATTTAAATTTGATATTTTTCACATTTTGGAGATATAACAGTCCTCGAAGTAAATTTTATAAATTTAATGATATATCTCAAAGTGTATGTAGCTGGGAGGAAAATCCGACGATCAATTGAAAATTTTGACCTTTCATATTGAAGATATGGACTTTTTTCCCAAAAAGACCTCATTTTTTTGGTGTTTTGGGAAAACAAATCCATATCTTCAATACGAAAGGTCAAAATTTTCAATTGATCGTCGGATTTTCATCCCACCTACATACACTTTAGGTAGAAATCATCAGATTTACAAAGTTTACTTCGAGTACTGTTAAATATCAAAAATATCAATTTTTAATGATTTGCCATACAATGTGTATTACATTGCGAATTTCAAAAAAATCAAAATTATTTGATATCAGAAGGCCATTCTTCGTTTTCAGAATGCAAAATGATATATGGTCGAATCCAACCAAAAGTGTCCACGGGCCAAAAATAAAAGTCCGACATAAAAATGTCTCCACAATTTTGTCCTTTTGCCCATTGATTGATGACATATTGGCCTTATAGGAACCAAAAGTGCCATTACTAATCTTGAAAAATAAATCCAGGACGTGTGATAGTAAATGTGACATCAAAACCCAATGTTACCTACGAATACCACTAGGATGCTTTCACTATCGCAATACTAATCAACCTAAAACAAATGGAATATTCCCATTAACGCTTTTTTCGTGTAATGTAGACCACAGGGTGTTAGGAAAATGCTAGCTCAACCAGAAAATATTTGTTTTATTTTTATAACGCGATCAATATGATCTTAGTCAATTTATGCTAGTTTATTTTTGAAAATGAAGTTTAGGTCAGTTTCTGTATTTTATTTATCAAATGAGTATGAATCAATTTACACATTGTATAAGAACGAGTAGGATATATGTTTTCAAGAATATTAGGAATTATACGCATACACCTAACGCTTTATACAATGAAAAGGTGAAGAAACCCGGGTATTCGTAGGTAACATGAGCGATTTAACAATATCTATATTGAGTTTAGAGGTTTAAATGTTGCTATTATGGTAATGAATTAATAAATGGTAGTTTTTAGATCTCTTTCAGATGGTACGTCCAAATGAATAAATGCTATTACCTAAGATCAAAAATTTTTGATGCTTTTAGCAAGATTTTGACCACTTCATTTTGATATACAAGTAGTTAATCAGCAATTTTACATAATAAATAATTGTTGAATGAATCCGTATATAGGTAATAATAGTGTCCTGGGGTACCGCTTAAAGTTTTTGACAATTAATTTCCATTGGTAGGGACACTTCATTACAAATGTCATTTATTATGCTGTATTCGTAAGTAACATTTCAGTATTTGTAGGTAAGAATTAGACTTTTGGTGGATATCGCAATCAAAACTTCATTTTATAAAGCACTTTGAATGTATTATTTTCTTTATGTGCGTTTATTGATACTTTAGACCCTATCACGTATTAATAATGTCGGTTCACAACGGTTGAAAGAGGATTGAAGTAAGAAACAAAGGCACTAAAGTGACTTTAATTTGCTTAATTGCACACAAATCGCTTAAAACCGTTATTGCAGACTTGTGAAGTCCATCTTGGAGTCAGTTACGTCTTGTGGCCTTTCGTTTGAGGGCAACTACAATTAGCTTTATACCAGGGTCCATCACTGTGTTGTCTAGATCATGAGACAATGAGAACAGTCGTTTTTTCCATGGTATTCGTAGGTAACCTTAGCGAAAACGTGAAAGTTACCTTCGAATAAATCAATTTGGACACAAATTACTCAGAAACCAGAAGGTCTGTAAACATTTAAAATGAAGCACACATGACAGTTGACAAATCCAAGTATTTATCCCCTTCTAATCTTCTTTGAATCTGATTTTTCTTTTAAATGAGCAGGCCGTCGTCTATTTCAGTACATATTTTTCAATAATTAAGCCGTATTCACTTTTGCATGGTGGGCATGTATGTGAATTCGCAACTTTCATTGACATATGATTTGATAGCAAACATACAGGCCTTCGTTATGTACCAATATGGGCATTGGCATGAATGGCGGTGTTTCACAATACTGTCATGATGTCAAATTGTATTCGTAGGTAACATTCGGTTACCGAAATTTACCTACGAATACTTGCTTTTATTGTTGACATCTCAGAAATATTTAAACGCAGGCTATTGAAACTTGGTAGAAATAAAGAGTGTATTACCCTGCACCTATTGCTTAACTATTGTTTTCTTTTCTCTCACTTTGTGGAAATGACACAGCTTTTAACATGTATTCGGAGGTAATGCATATTTTTTACCAAACCTACCTTTGTGCTATTTAGAATTTCTGGCAGCTAAACACAATAATAAAGATGTCCGAATGCAATGCATTTCAGTATTGGACATATCAAAGCTTGCATCAATTGCGCATTTATTAGTGATTTCCATTTTTTAAAGATATATCTAGTGCTATGAAAAATTGTATTCGTAGGTAATGTAAAAAAATACCACTCAAAAAATTATCACAAAAAATTCATAATTATGTACAAATATGTGAAAAATTGAACAGGCAATCTTTGAATACACACCTTTCAGGAAATCAATTTAGATTCAATGCAATGACTTCTTTTCATAACTGATTTAGATGGTTTTAAAAATACTTTAAGAAATAATAAGAAAAAATGGGTAAAAATAGCATGTTTTGGGGTCTCTGTGTCTAAGTTTTTCACAGAAGGGGTCTTATTATATATGGCGCGAAGCGTATGATAAAGGCGAATAAACACAATACAAAAACGAATGCCAATTGATTAATACTTTTAAGTTATGGCCCTGAACATGCCGTGTACACTTTTGGTTGGATTCGACCATATGTCTGATGTGTTCTAATGTCCCACAGTAAATACTGTCCAAACGTTCATACCCCTTCCCTTAAAGCCATCCATATTATATCACTGTTATCATTAGGTAACGAGAAAAAAAATATCAACAATTAGTACTTTGTCCCATTGTTGCAAGTCATGTATTATGTGTAATTTAGTCGCAGTAGTATCAAAAAACAATCCTCTGCATTATTTATTAGGAAAACAATTGCTGTTTAACGCCGTATTGTAACATTTATATAATAGATTGTCCACAAAATGTCAGTTGTTCCTGTCAGACATTACCCCTTTTAATTCTGAAACGAACAACTGAGGTAAAGCAAAGAATATCGCAATACCAGCGCATATGACGCCAATTCCTCTCAGTCGGTCCTGTTGATGTGTTATGACTATCTCGTAAGCCATGTACATTCAGTGTTATTAACATCGCGTATGTGTTCGACTAATGTTTCGATCGTATGAATATAACGACTGGACACGTCGTTTTATTAAAAATATCGGATTTTGTGACCAACAGAGCACCTAAAGCCTTGAATCTTATAGGGTATGTTAGTTTATGAAAGCACATTACAATCATATACAAATCAGAATTTCGACCAAACTTGAGAGTGTCCTCCTCAGCATATATTACAATATTTATAATAAAATCAATCAATCAAAAGTCTATTGTTCTTTAAACTATCCAACATTGTTTATTTTTTTTAAATGACCCAACAATTATTGACCACAAATGTCTTGACCCAAAAATTGGGACCAACAAATATCTAATCAACAAATTTTTTGACACAATCTTTTTAAACACAAAATGTTTCATTCACAAATTGTCACCAAAATAATTTTGACATTTTATTGACCAAACCTTTTGTTACTTAAACTTTTTGACTTTGACCTTGATGACCAAAACAAGTGCTACTGTTTATAGTGATATCAGAATCATGACGTCCATCCGGACGGTACAGTACTTGGATTTTGAATATTCGAACACCACCAGGGTGGATTAGTGCATTAAAAAATTGAAAATTGACATTTATCTCATTTTAAATGCATGGAGGAACCGGAAGTCCCAATATGATCTGCATATGTTGATAATTAATTTCAGACTCTTTGCTCAAGTCCATAGGCCAGCATTTTGCAACCACCGGAATTGAACGAGGAGTCTCATGCACCAAAGGCAAGTACCCTAACTATTAGGTCACCTCTCCATCTCACTAAAGGCCTATTCCAGTTGAAATCCATACAACGTCTTATGGAAGATACGACTTTAATCTGCCACACATGAAGTGTGAATTTCAAATGGGGTTTCCTGAATGGGTTACTCCATTAATAATTAATTAATAATTAAGGCCATGTCTTCCATAGGGGTGTATGGATTTCAACTGAATAGCCCAATGTGGAACAGGTGTTTGTGTCGAATAGCCTAGTATATCAGCTAGCTTAGCATTCAGAAATTGCTTGCCATTCTTACCGCTAATCACGTGAATGCTATAATATTCACAAGTCTCCAATCCTGTCACGGTTAAAGGCAAGACTTGACTCCCATTCTTTAGGATTGCGTACAGACCTTCGGATCGGTCGACGAACAGCAGCCATTGCTCAAGGACAGCTATGTCATATATGTCATCATAATAATAACCAGCGTCGTATACACCATTCTTATCCAATGTACCGGTATCCAAACTAAGTTTCACAATTCGACCATCTCTCGATGCAGCATATAAGTTCCTCTCTGGTAGAAGATCGAAAATAACATAAACTATAAAAACACGAGAAACGACGGCACACGTTGTTTTATTAAAAATATCGGATTTTGTGACCAACAGAGAGCTACAGAGCACCTAAAGCCTTGAATCTTATAGGGTATGTTAGTTTATGAAAGCACATTACAATCATATACATTCATTCACACAATAAAGAGGAAGGAATGGCATTGGGCTGGCCACATTGCAAGATCAACCGATAATAGGACAAAGAATGTCACAAAATGGAAGCCTTGGGGGAGGCTTTCACCCTGCAGTGAGCTGAATATGGATGGTGATGGCCTGGCGGGGGGGGCACATCAAAAATTTTGGTGGGTATGCTCCCCGGAATTTTGAGGTGGTGGGTCTTTGGGAGCTGATGGCGTAGCGGTAAAAGGGTCTTTCGGAGCTGCGAACCGGGCTGTGAACAAGTAAAATGGGGTCTTTTGGAGCTGCGAAAAGTCAAAATCAAGGGTTTCTTGGCTTTTTGGTTGAAAATCGCCTGAAAAAACAAGAAATATGAGGAATGAACAATTTTTGGGTCTTTTAGAGCTGAAATTATCAAAATCAAGGGTCTTTCGGAGCTGAATTTTGTTCAAATATAGGGGGTCTTTCGGAGCTGCGAAACCCAAAAAGGGGGGTCTTTCCGGGGGAGCATATCCGTATGGTCATTTGTGTTGAGTGCCCCCCCGGGGGCGATGGCTTTGCAGTACCCATTGCAGAACAATGAGAAAACAGCCATTTAGAAGCAGTAACGCTATTTTCACCTCTTTGTATGATCACGTCACATGACTATTACCTGTGTTATCAATGGTTACAGCTCGCGGGTTTTTCAGATTTGATATGACGACAGTTTCTCCATCCAATGTAGTCTTATGAATTTTACCATACCCATAGTCCACCCAGTAGATAAATCTAAAAAAATATATGTTAAATGTCACTCAGAGTAGAGATTTTACCAATGTAAAATGTTATTTTATAGTAGCTCAACTAATAATAACCCATTTTGCAAAATGAGTTCGTTTAATAAGGACAATTCAAAAAAGATCAATGAAGTGCTATGAACGAAAATAGTTTCGTTGGGGAAGTAGAAGGTTGAGGGGGATCATGAATATATCGGTGACCTGTGTCAATGTCTGTTAGACCACCTATCACGGGCTGAAAATTTGTGTGACCCTGTCTGCAATTTTTTGCGAAAAGATCAAGAAATTTGTGCACCACGTTATTGAAAAAAAGGTGCGCGCAAAATTTTTATTGCGCGTGAAAATTCTGATTGTAACTAAAGATAATGCATATTTAAAGTCACAGCCCTTCGCAATGTTATAATAATAATATTTAATAATAATAATAATTATTATTATTACTATTATCATCATCATCATCATCATCATCATCATCATATCATCATCATCATCATCATCATCATCATCATCATCATATTATTATTATTATTATTATTATTATTACTATTAGTATTATTATCATTATTATTATTACTAATATTATTTTAGCCATAAAGAACCGTTGGACTATAGAAGTTCCGCATACCTTATTTGGAAGTTAATAAAAGGCGAAAGCTTGGGCGTCTTATTATAATTTATAATTATCAAAATTAAGGAATAAAGAGTTTAACAAGAAGAGTCTTTCAAAAAGACACAGTTCACGGATCAGGTGTATAGTAATTTGTTCTAACTTTCCATTTTCATATCTAACCTACTCTGCACTGATCTTACAATAAATTAGTGATTTGAGGTAATGATACCTACATTCTGACTCTGGCTTATAACCCTCCATCCAGCAAGAAATACAAACTTTCAAATCAATAGGCCTATCACTATCATGGAATTCAATTAATATACCATGTAGATAATAACCTTGGTCCAATAATTATTTAGGTTCCAATTAAGATAAGCAAACATTACTGGGTAGATAACATGAACTAAATTGTGTCAGTTGGAAGTATTAAATTGAGTAAGTCGCCTGTATCAAAATAGCAGTGTATTTTTCATATATGCAGTAATATACTCAGCCTTATCCCAAAATAAACAATAGCGTTGACCTTACCCACCAATCAGTAAAGCCTATTATAATCATGTGATGGCTCAATCCAATAGTAAACATGCTTAGAAAAAAGGCAAAAAAATAGTCCTGGCTGCCATTGTCTCAATACAAGATAATATGTGCTAAAAAGTCCTTGCCATGTGGAGCAAGATTAGATAAAGGATACAAACCTGTGTATGAGACATTAGGAATTATTTCCTAGCCTCTTAACCACAGGGTTGATGGGCTACAATAGTTATTCAAGACACAGTGTATGTAAGGGATAAACTGTGCATATGAGATATGGGTTCAAGTGGGGGAAATGTTCACTCCGTGAACAAAAAAGAGAATTAGCGGATGATTAATCAGTTGGTTAACAACTTTTATTTCAAACCTTTCACGGCTATCCACTGCGATCCCCAGACGCGGTCGCCGATACTGATAATGACGGTTATCTTCTAGCCATCCAGGTTGGCACTAAATATTATTCTATAATCTTCATCAACCCATATTACGTGGTCATGGTAAATGCATATCCCTCGTGGACCTAAAGTTAGACAAACAAATAAAATAAATGTATTTCACAAAATAACGTCTAAACATTCGTGTCTTTTAATATTGTTGTAACTTAATTGTATATTGCAGGGCCCCGGTTAGAACAGCTATAAGCTGATTCGGGCATACCCTGGGTAAAGATAATAAATAAATAAATAAATAAAAACAAGCAGATTAATAAATAAATAATTAAATACATAAATAAATAAATAATTAAATAAATAAATAAATAAATAAATAAATGAATGAATGAATGAATGAATGAATGAATGAATGAATGAATGAATGAATGAATGAATGAATGAATGAATGAATGAATGAATAAATAAATAAATAAATAAATAAATAAATAAATGCATCTTGCCCCTGTCATGTACTAGTAGGCAATAGTACCAAACATGTTGTGTCGTGCTTCATCTTACTTTAAAGCCGGCCGTAATATGTGATTTCCTCCACAGCGACGCTGTCAATGTTTCTCAATTTCTACGTTTTGCACGATTGTAATGCTCGGTGGTGTACTAAAATACGACGTGGTAGGCCTGAAGTGCTTTAATAACAGTAAAATTTGAGTTCACCGATCGAGTGCTTGCTAACACGTCTCGTGAATGCCAGCGCATGTGTACATATATCGTTATGAATTCGGCAGTGTGATGAATCGAGAATTTTGAGCAAATTGAGTTATTGTATGCTTATGAATATGTTTCAGGTGGTCTTTTATTGCCACCAAAAATGTATATTAAATCTTACTCCATGATGTAGATATTGAAATTGTGATTTGGACGAATCGCGCCTAAGTGCGATTAATGAATTTGACCAAAAGACGAATCGTATACTTAGCTGTACAAATCAGGTTGATCTATAGTATTGTATAGCTGGAAACCTCGAATTTTCTATATTAAATGTCATATACTGTTATATTTGATATCAATGTATAGCTGTAGGTATATTCTATCCAGTGACACCAAAATAAGTACAAACATTCCCAAAAGTATATCGCTATGGCTTAATAATATGAGTGCGCCCTCGTGAAATTGAGAAATCCCAGAAATGTATACGCAAAATATAGGCCAATATTGTTATTTCTGCTTTACAATCCTCGAGTTTTTGCTCAATATTACAAGGATAACTTATATACCAAGTTTAAAGTCCATAGCCTTAGAACAACCAGTAATTTATACACAAAAACCCCAAATCAAGGATGCGTGCTATGGTTTACACGTAGTTGAATGCGTATTCGACCCTTTGCGAAGCGGTAGAGACATTTTGGATTTAGCATAAAGCTGAATAGCTGTAAATAC